>NW_027362651.1:0-302332 GCF_042186555.1 Aquarana catesbeiana | reverse complement strand
GGTGACGTCAGACGTCGACACGGCCACCGGCACGATGGGGGGCAGATATACTGAATAATGGAAGTGTCCAGTGCGCAGGTGCAGAGAACAACTGTCTCCACAAAAGTGTTCGCCCATACAACTCAGAACGGGAAGTGGCCCCAGAGCAGCATATATTGCTGATGTGGGGCCCCTGTGTGTCGGGGAGCCTCGACGGGCCACCAAGGGCAATACAACTTGGACCTGTGTGAGAAACAATGAAAAGAAAAATAATAAAGTGGCAGATGCAGCAAAGTGTTTTACCAAGGCCCTCGGTCATCGTCTACATGATTGAATCTGTTATTTAATCGTAATGCTTGTTTTTTGTATAATTTTTTTGTATAAATAAAATGGATCTATATTTTTTACTCCATCTTTGGTGTAGCATATTTTCACGTCTCTCTGCGCCCGCAATATCCCTGGGGCTAAATCTCTTTTCCATATATTTTTCTTCAGGATGTGACACGGAGCTTTGGGTCCTCCAAATATTCCTGGTTGGTTTCCACTTCTTTTCTCCTCCTTTCTCTATGGGCAGTTTTGATGGTGGTGATATGAGGGGGCAATTTTGATGTGGGCAGTTTGATGAGGCCAGTTTTGATGGGGGCAGTTTTGATGAGGGCATTTTTGATGGGGGCAGTTTTGATGGGGCAATTTTGATGGTGGCAGTTTTGATGGGGCAGTTTTCATAGGGCAGTTTGATGGGGCAAATTTGATGGGAGCAATTTTGATGGGGGCAATTTTGATGGGGGCATTATAATGGGGCAGTTTGATGGGGGCAGTTTTTATGGAGCATTATGATGGGGCAATTTTGATGGGGCAATATGATGGGGCAGTTTTGATGGGGTAATGTTGATGGGGGCAGTTTCAATGGGACAGTTTTGATGGTGGCAATATGATGGGGTGATTTTGATGGAGCAGTTTGACGGGGGCAAATTTGATGGGGGCAAATTTGATGGGGGCAATTTTGATGGTGGCAGTATGATGGGGCAGTTTTTATGGAGCATTATGATGGCGCAATTTTGATGGGGCAATATGATGGGGCAGTTTTGATGGGGGCAGTTTTGATGGGGCAATTTTGTTGGGGGCAGTTATGATGGGAAAGTTTTGATGGTGGCAATATGATGGGGCGATTTTGATGGAGCAGTTTGATGGGGCAAATTTGATGGGGGCAATTTTGATGGTGGCATTATGATGGGGCAATTTTGATGGGGCAATATGATGGGGCAGTTTTGATGGAGGCAGTTTTGATGGGGTCAGTTTTGATGGTGGCAATATGATGGGGCAATTTTGATGCGGGCAGTTTGATGGGAGCAAGATTGGTGGGGCAATATGATGGGGCAATTTTGATGGGGGCAGTTTTGATGGGGCAGTATGATGGGGCAGTTTTGATGGGGGCACTTTTGATGGGGCAATTTTGATGGGGGCAGTATGATGGGGCAGTTATGATGGGGCAATATGTTGGGGCAGTATGATGGGGCAGTTATGATGGGGCAATATGTTGGTGCAGTTTTGATGAGGCAATTTTAATGGGGGCAATATGATGGGGCAATTTTGATGGGGCAATAAGATAGGACAGTTTTGATGGGGCAATAGGATGGGGCAGTTTTGAGGGGGCAATTTTGATTGTGGCAGTATGATGGGGGCAATTTTGATGGGGGCAGTTTGATGGGGCAGCTTCTTCAAAAGGTAATTACTTTTTAAACAATGCTAATTGTAAATGATATCCCTCTTTCTGTGCAGATTTTATATATATATATATATATATATATATATATAAACAAGGGATATCATTTACAATTATCATCTTTTATAAAGTAATTACATTTTGCAGAAGGTTTTTATATTTGTAGATTTCTAATCTTTGTAAATGTTGATGAACTTCCTGGAGGGGGAGAAGAGGTTTCCATAGCTAAGGGGCGGGGACTTCCTCTGACACTGCTGTTGCTATGGAAACCCAACCTACAACCTATTACACGGCTCGTGCTGCTCTGAGCATGTGCGAGATCTGGAGGTGCATGCTGGGTATTAGGGATGAACTTTGAGTTTGAGTCAAACTCATGGTCGACTCGAACATCGGCTGTTCGCCAGTTCGCCGAACAGCGAACAATTTGGGGTGTTTGCGGCAAATTCGAAAGTCGCGGAACACCCTTTAAAAGTCTATGGGAGAAATCAAAAGTGCTAATTTTAAAGGCTTATATGCATGGTATTGTCATAAAAAGTGTTTGGGGACCCGGGTCCTGCCCCAGGGGACATGGATTAATGCAAAAAAAAGTTTTAAAAACGGCCGTTTTTTCGGGAGCAGTGATTTTAATAATGCTTAAAGTCAAACAATAAAAGTGTAATATTCCTTTAAATTTCATAGCTGGGGGGTGTCTATAGTATGCCTGTAAAGGGGCGCATGTTTCCTGTGTTTAGAACAGTCTGACAGCAAAATGAAATTTCAAAGGAAAAAATGTAAAACTACTTGCGGCTATTAATGAATTGCCGGTCCGACAATACACATAAAAGTTCATTGATAAAAACGGCATGGGAATTCCCCAGAGGGGAACCCCAAACCAAAATAAAAAAAAAAATGATGTGGGGGGTCCCCCTAAATTCAATACCAGGCCCTTCAGGTCTGGTATGGATATTAAGGGGAACCCGTGCCAAAATTTAAAAAAAAATGACGTAGGGGTCCCCCTCAAAATTCATACCAGACCCTTCAGGTCTGGTATAGATTTTAAGGGGAACCCCGCACCAAAATTTAAAAAAAATTGGCGTGGGGTCCCCCCAAAAATCCATACCAGACCCTTATCCGAGCATGCAACCTGGCAGGCCGCAGGAAAAGAGGGGGGACGAAAGAGCACCCCCCTCCTGAAATGTACCAGGCCACATGCCCTCAACATTGGGAGGGTGCTTTGGGGTCACCCCTAAAGCACCTTGTCCCCATGTTGATGAGGATAAGGGCCTCATCCCCACAACCCTGGCCGGTGGTTGTGGGGGTCTGCGGGCGGGGGGCTTATCGGAATCTGGAAGCCCCCTTTAACAAGGGGGCCCCCAGATCCCGGCCCTCCCCCCTGTGTGAAATGGTAAGGGTGTACAAATGTACCCCTACCATTTCACAAGAAATGTCCTGGTACGGTTCAGGAGGGGGGGTGCTCTCTCGTCCCCCCTCTTTTCCTGTGGCCTGCCAGGTTGCGTGCTCGGATAAGGGTCTGCTATGGATTTTTGGGGGGACCCCACGCCAAATTTTTTTTTAATTTTGGCGCAGGGTTCCCCTTAAAATCCATACCAGACATGAAGGGTCTGGTATGAATTTTGAGGGGGACCCCTACATCATTTTTTTTTTAATTTTGGCACAAGGTTCCCCTTAATATCCATACCAGACCTGAAGGGCCTGGTATTGAATTTAGGGGGACCCCCACGTCATTTTTTTAAAATTTTGGTTCGGGGTTCCCCTGTGGGGAATTCCCACGCCGTTTTTATCAATGAACTTCTATGTGTATTGTCGGACCGGCAATTCATTAATAGCCGTGAGTAGTTTTAAATTACTTTTTTCCTTTGAAATGTCATTTTGCTGTCAGACTGTTCTAAACATGGGAAACATGCGCCCCTTTACAGGCATACTATAGACACCCCCCAGCTACGACATTTAAAGGAATATTACACTTTTATTGTTTGACTTTAAGCATTATTAAAATCACTGCTCCTGAAAAAACGGCCATTTTTAAAACTTTTGTTTGCATTGATCCATGTCCCCTGGGGCAGGACCCAGGTCCCCAAACACTTTTTATGACAATACCATGCATATTAGCCATTAAAATGAGCACTTTTGATTTTGAACGTTCGAGTCCCATAGACTTCAATGGGGTTCTAAAGTTCTTGCGAAGTTTTGGTCTGTTCGCAAGTTCT
The DNA here is from genome assembly GCF_042186555.1 of Aquarana catesbeiana. NCBI lineage: Eukaryota > Metazoa > Chordata > Amphibia > Anura > Ranidae > Aquarana > Aquarana catesbeiana. The sequence goes on along the minus strand of NW_027362651.1, from coordinate 298,423 downwards.
GGTGAAAACCGAACCGGGGGGTGTTCGGCTCATCCTTACTGGGTATCCATGGAATAGAGGAAGAGATACAGTCCGGCTTCAGATGCCCACACCTGAGATGGTGGCGGTCTGCTGGGACTTACATAAGTAAGAAATCAATGGTGCAAAAATACAAATCTGACCTTGGTGTACAGCGAACCTTTACTAGAAGACATTCATCATGAGGATTATCGGGGGATTTATATATAAACAGTAACATTTCGAACTGAACATGGATTTAATTTAGAACTAGCAGTATAATAATGACTTAAAGTGAAGGTCTGCCGGAAAAAAAAATATTAACCGCTTCAGCCCTGGAAGATTTTACCCCCTTCCTGACCAGAGCGTTTTTTGCGATTCGGCACTGCGTCGCTTTAACTGACAATTGCGCGGTCGTGTGACGCGGCTCCCAAACAAAATGGACGTCCTTTTTTTCCCACAAATAGAGCTTTCTTTTGGTGGTATTTGATCGCCTCTGCGATTTTTATTTTTTGCGCTATAAACAAAATAAGAGCGACAATTTTGAAATAAAAGCATTATTTTTTACATTTTGCTATAATAAATATCCCCCAAAATTATATAAAAAACCTTTTTTTTCCTCAGTTTAGGCCGATCGTATTCTTCTACATATTTTTGGTAAAAAAAATCGCAATAACCGTTTATTGATTGGTTTGCACAAAAGTTATAGCGTTTACTAAATAGGGGATAGTTTTATGGCATTTTTATTAATATTTTTTTTTACTAGTAATGGCGGCGATCAGCGATTTTTATTGTGACTGCGACGTTATGGCGGACATGTCGGACATTTTTGACACATTTATGTGACCATTGTCATTTATACAGCGATCAGTGCGATTAAAAATGCACTGATTACTGTGTAAATGACACTGGCAGTGAAGGGGTTAACCACTAGGGGGCGGGGAGGGTTAAGTATGTCCTAGGGAAATGATTACTAACTGTAGGGGGGATGGGCTAGCAGTGTCATTACTCTGATCACAGCTCCCAATGTCAGGGAGCAGTTATCATTGACACTTGTCACTAGGCTGTTTACATCAGCATCTCCCTGTTCGTCCTCTCCGTGAGGCGATCGCGGGTATCCCTACGGCGATCGAGTCCACGGGACCCGCGACCCGACTCATGGAGCTCCCGGCAAGCATGCAATGGCACGGCGGGGAATTCAAATGGACGTACCTGTAAGTCCATTTGCCCAGCCGTGCCATTCTGTTGATGTACATCGGCGTGCGCCGATCGGGAACCGGTTAAAATCCATCAGATACAAATCCTGCAGCTGCTGACTTTTAATATTTGGACACTTACCTGTCCAGGGAGTCAGCGATGTCGGCAGCCGAAGCCAATCTGTCTGTTGGCTCTCAGGTGCTGCCGCCACCATCCTTGGTAAGGGAATCAGGAAGTGAAGACGTGCGGCTTCACTTCCTGGTTCCCTACTGCGCATGCGCGAGTCGCTCTTCACGTCCTCACTGGTCCCTGCTGTTTTCTGGTCCCTGCTGTGTTCTGGGATCTGTGTGTCTCCCAGAATACATCGGGGGAGGACAGAGGAGGCACTGGAAGTGGCGTAGGACATACGCGATCTCCGCGGTGATCTATGCCAGGAAGTGGGAGCAAATACCTGTATTAGACCGGTATCTGCTCCCCCCTCCCCCCTGAAAGGTGCCAAATGTGACACAGGGGGATTCCTAAAAGTGGAAGTTCCATTTTTGGGTGGATCTCTGCTTTAAGAATTTTTATTTACACTCCAACAGACAAAACAACATGTAATATGTGGGGGGAATTGTCAGTTTTGTACTCAAAAGTTCATATGGGGGCGGAACATTAAAAAGTTTAATTGTTTCTATTTGTTTTATTAAAAATTACATTTGTAAAGCTTTTTTTAATGTTATTGTTATCACAATCAGACTAATCCCCCCATATGTAATAGTATAGTGCAGGGGACGTGTTCTCTTCATGGAGATCAGAGAGATGATTGGAAATGGATGGTAAACCCAAAGCTGTGTTATAGAAGCTCCTAGCTGGGGGTCTGTGTTATACAACCCAACAACTTCCCAACAATCTCATTATTATCTTACTCTCTCATTCGTACATGATGATTGGCTCCTATGGTGGATGTTTCTTTGGTGACTCCTTAGTAAGTGATTTGTGGATTGCACCCTTCCAGAATTTAAACAATTTATTGATTTATTCTGATAATGTACAGTATCCCACAAAAGTAAGTGCACCCTTCACATTTTTGTAAATATTTTCTTCTTTCTTTTCATGTGACAACACTGAAGAAATGACACTTGTCTACAATGTAAAGTAGTGAGTGTACAGCTTGTATAACAGTGTCAATTTGCTGTCCCCTCAAAATAACTCAACACGCAGCCATTAATGTCTAAACCGCTGGCAACAAAAGTGAGTACACCCCTATTTGAAAATGTACAAATTGGGCCCAAAGTGTCAATATTTTTTTGCCACCATTATTTTCCAGCACTGCCTTAACCCCTTTTGGGCATGGAGTTCACCAGAGCTTCACAGGTTGCCACTAGGGATGAGCCCGATGTTCGAGTCGAACATCGGGTGTTCGTCTGTTCCCTTCAGGTCTGGTATGAATATTAAGGGGAACCCCACGCCAAAATTTAAAAAAAAATGGCTTGGGGTCCACCTCAAAATCCATAGCAGACCCTTATCTGAGCACGCAACCTGGCAGGCCGCAGGAAAAGAGGAGGTACGAGAGAGCGCCCCCCCTCCTGAACCGTACCAGGCCACATGCCCTCAACATTGGGAGGGTGCTTTGGGATAAACATTTACGGTTACAAAAACGGGTGGCCCCACCCCCTCTGACGCCCCAGGAAAGCCATAGGGATGTCCCTGTGCATCAGAGGGGGCGGGGTCACCGGGAAACATCACGGTGTGGCCCCGTCCTCAGTTATAAAAGAACTGTCTAAGCGAAGACGTTCGGCGGAGCAAGAGAAGAAGAAGACTTTGTGGGACATTTTTATTTTTTTTATTTTTTAATAAAGGACTTGTCCCAAGCCATGTCTTGTCATTTTTACCATTTTGACACTTTTTTTGTGAAATGGTAGGGGTACATTTAGACCTGAAGGCCTGGTATGGAATTTGGAGGGACCCCCACGCAATTTTTTTATATTGGTTCGGGTTTCCCCTTAATATTCATATCAGATCCAAAGGGACTGGTAATGGACTGGGGGGATCCCATGCCGTTTTTGTCTTTATTTCTTTTATCTCTATTGCCGGGACCGACAATTCATTAATAGCCGCGAGTATTTTTAAATTACTTTTTTTCCTTTTGAAATGTCATTTTGCTCTCAGACTGCTCTAAACACGGGAAACATGCGCCAATTTACAGGCATACTATAGACACCCCCCAGGTACGATATTTAAAGGAATATTTCACTTTTATTGTTTCACTTTAAGCATTATTAAAATCACTGCTCCCGAAAAAATGGCCGTTTTTAAAACTTTATTTGCATTGATCCATGTCCCCTGGGGCAGGACCCAGGTCCCCAAACCCTTTTTATGACAATAATTTGCATATAAGCCTTTAAAATGAGCACTTTTGATTATTCATGTTCGTGTCCCATAGACTTTAACGGTGTTCGCGAGTTCGAGCGAACTTTTTTCCTGTTCACATGTTCTGCTGCAAATTGAACTGGGGGGGTGTTCGGCTCATACCTAGTTGCCACTGGAGTCCTCTTCCACTCCTCCATGACGACATCATGGAGCTGGTGGAAGTTAGAGAACTTTCACTCCTCCACCTTCCGTTTGAGGATGCCCCACGGATGATCAATAGGGTTTAGGTCTGGAGACATGCTCGGCCAGTCCATCACCTTTACCCTCAACTTCTTTAGCAAGGCAGTGGTCATCTTGAAGGTGTGTTTGGGCTCGTTATAATGTTGGACTATTGCCCTGCAGCCCAGTCTCCAAAGGGAGGGGATCATGCTTTGCTTCAGTATGTCACAGTACATGTTGGCATTCATGGTTCCCTCAATGAACTGTAGCTCCCCAGTTCCGGCAGCACTCATGCAGCCCCAGACCATGACACTCCCACCACCATGCTTGACTAAAGGCAAGATACACGTGTCTTTGCACTTCTCACCTGGTTGCCGCCACACACGCTTTACACCATCTGAACCAAATAAGTTACCCTCAGCTTCTTTCTCCTGTTAAACTGCTGCATGGTCTTATAGCCTAGTCCATCTTTATGTAGAGCAACAATTTTTTTTTTTAGATCCTCAGAGTTCTTTGCCATGAGGTGCCATGTTGAACCTCCAGTGACCAGTATTAGAGAGTGAGAGCGATAACACCAAATTTAACACACCTGCTCCCCATTCATACCTTAGACCTAGTAACACTAACGAGTCACAGGACTGCGGAGAGGGAAAATGGCTAATTGGGCCCAATTTGGACATTTTCACTTTGGGGTGTACTCACTTTTGTTGCCATCGGTTTAGACATTAATAGCTGTGTGTTGAGTTATTTTGAACAGCAAAATTACACTGTTATACAAGCTGTACACTCACTACTTTACATTGGAGCAAAATGTAATTTCTTCAGTGTTGCAACATGGAAAGATAGAAGAAAATATTTACAAAAATATGAGGGGTGTACTCACTTTTGTGAGATACTGTATGTGTTCTAATATAGATCTGAAAAACATATTGGTTCTTTGGAGAAGACATACATTTTCTACTGACTTTTGTATAATTACTTTTTCAGGGTTCAGGGCACCACTAGGTATTAGGGGGTTTGCTTTTTAAATGTGGAATAATAAAAGCGATATGAGTTTATTTAATAATGCAGACTTTTGATTTAGAATTTTCTTAGTGGTCAGCCTTGGGTTTAAAATCCATTTAAAATAATTTCTCTGATCTCATGTAGTGTCCTGAGATTAGAATCCAAGGCCGAGATATAATAATCAATTTATTGTTTATGTACAGAAGCCCTTGAGTGAATAAGAGTTGGAAGAATTCTAGAAATGTCTTTAACCACATCCGGACCACCACACGCTGATATATATCCTTACTTTGAAGAGGGATCTCTTGTTTGGCTGGAGGTCCGGTTTCTGATAATAGTGGTCTTTGCGGCAGATTCGCCGCAAGATCACTTTTATCAGCGGTGGGAGAGGGTCCCCCTCCCACCTCGCTGCTGTGCCCTCCACCGCTTACCGGAGCCATCGCCAGCGGTGGAGGTGATCAGATCCTTTCTCCTCTGTGGCATGGAGACGAGTGATGGGAAGATGGCCCCCACCCGTCTCCATAGCATTGCAGGGTGGAAGCGATGTCAAAACGTCACTTCCGCCCATAGCTCTTAAAGGACCATTTTTTTTTAAATGATGACATTTTTTTATTGCATTTTAGTGTAAATATGAGATCTGAGGTCTTTTTGACCCCAGATCTCATATTTAAGAGGTCCTGTCATGCTTTTTTTCTATTACAAGGGATGTTTACATTCCTTGTAATAGGAATAAAAGTGACACAATTTTTTTTTTAAAGAACGGTATAAAAATTTAAAAAAAGGTAAAATAAAAAAAAAAAATGTAAACACACCCTGTCCCACTGAGCTCGCGTGCAGAAGCAAACGCATACGCATGTGTGAGTAGTGCCTGCATATTAAAATGGTGTTCAAACCACACATGTGAGGTATCGCCGTGATCGTTAGAGTGAGAGCAATAATTCTAGCCCTAGACCTCCTCTGTAACTCAAAACATGCAACCTGTAGAATTTTTTAAACTTCGCCTATGGAGATTTTTAAGGGTAAAAGTTTGTCGCCATTCCATGAGCGGGCGCAATTTTGAAGCGTGACATGTTGGGTATCAATTTACTCTGCATAAAATTATCATTCACAATATAAAAAAAATTGGGCTAACTTTACTGTTGTCTTATTTTTTAATTAAAAAAAGTGTATTTTTTCCCCAAAAAGTGCGCTTGTAAGACTGCTGCGCAAATACAATGTGACAGAAAGTATTGCAACAACCGTCATTTTATTCTCTAGGGTGTTAGAAAAAAAATGTATAATGTTTGGGGGTTTTAAGTAATTTTCTAGCAAAAAAAACAGTTTTTAACTTGTAAACAACAAATCTTAAAAAGAGGCTTGGTCCTTAAGTGGGAGACATCGGGGTCTTTTAGACTCTAATGCCCTGTGCACACGAGCAGATTTTTCATTGGAAAAAACTTGGATTGTTTTTTCCGACCGAATTCCACTCAAGCTTGGCTTGCATACACACGGTCACACAAAACTTCTCTGAACTTTAGACCGTCAAGAACACGGTGATGTACAATACTACGACAAGCCGAAAAAATTAGGTACAATGGTTCCGAGCATACGTCAAATTGTTTCTGAACATGTGTAGGAATTTTGCGCATCAGAATTGGTACAGATGAACAGAATTTCCAATCGGTACTTTTTCCGACCAAAAAATAGAGAACCTGCTTTCAATCTTTTGCTGGTGGGTATTCCGCCAGCAAAAGTCCGATGGAGCATACACACGGTCGGAATTTCTGACCAAGAGTTCACATCGGACTTTTGCTTGGGGAATTTCCGATCATGTGTACGGGGCATTAGGCTCTGTTCACACCTAAACCAACCACAGTTTCAACACAGCGTTTCTATGCAGTGCGCTCCGCAACCACCCTGGAGATATGTGAACTGGATCCATAGAGAGCCAATCACATTCTCCTGCTATGCAAATTGGATGTGAGGAAACCCGCATCCAATTCACATAGGTGTGAACCCAGCCTTAATGTTACCTCTGCACTCTGTTAGGAACAAAGCACAATCATGTCTAAATATCTTCTTCCTTGGCCATGGAGATCGAGGGATGACAACACTTAACCAAGAAGGGATCAGAGCACATAATTTTTGGGTCCATTCTTCCTGCTGATCTCATACCTGACACTCACCTTGGAGATCCTGGGCAGCCAGGTGGGACTGTCAGTCCCTAGACACAGCATTAGGGGGACAGAAGAAGCAGTAAGCATTTTACAGTATGCAGGGAAATGATTGGACAGCTTGACAGTCACTCAAACCACTTCCACATGACAAGAAAATGTTAACAATCTCCCAGGTGCTGTAATGGTGAGGAGTCTGTTTACAGGTCAGTGCTGCCACCAACATAAGCCTTATGTTGGTGTAACAGAAAACGTTAAACCAATGTCTTACTGACCTCTGTAGCCAAAGGCACCATGGAGCAATTCATCCTAAAATTCTTGAATCTACAGTAGCCATTATTTAGGTCTGAGCACTCTGCTCTCCCCTCCTCCTGTGTACCTGATCTGTCTATACATTAGAGATTGAAAGTCTGACAGGCTGCCAACTAACTCCTGGAAGGTGGATCAGAATGAAAGTACTTCTGCTGGAAACTTTGAATAGTATTTACTTCACAGTGTCTGTACCTACAGAGATGACTAGGAGTTTATCTGAACAGACTCTAGACTTAATCAGGTATGGACCACCTGACATACTGTTCAACATCAACACTGTTCGACAAATTATGAATTCAACTTTTTGAAAGACACAAGGAAGGAATTCAGCAGCACAATGAGATATAAGTAGAAATGTTTACAGAAACAATATACTGAAATGCAAGTTTATCAGAAGATTGTATTCCACACATATGATATATGGCCAAACATTTGTAGTCACCTGACCATCACACCTATATGGGCTGGTTGGGCATTGCATTTCAAAATTATGATCATTAATATGGAGTTGCCCCTCCCACCTTTGTGCCTATAACTGTCTCCACCACTCATTGGATTTTGGACCGTATTTGTGGAAATGTGTGCCCAGTTAACCTAAGTTAACCTAAACAACTGATGTTGGATGAGAAGACCTGACTCACACATCAGGCTGAGGTCAGGACTGTGTTCATGACATTTGAGTTCATCCACACCAAACATATTAATCCATGTCTTTATGGAGCTGGATTTGTGCTCAGGGGGGCAGTCATGCTGAAACAGAAAACAATTGCCTACATATACTGTAGAGGGGTAAATGTTCTTGGACCTCTCGTATTCTCAATCTACACCTCCTCCCTGGGTCAGTTGCTTGTCTCCCATGGTTTTCAATACCACTTCTATGCCCATGACACCCAAATCTATCTCTCCAGCTCAGCTCACTTCATCAGTCTCCTCACTTCAACTTACCAACAGAGATATCAGCAGTGGCGGTGCGTCCATAAGGGTGGACGGGCGCTGCTCCCTCTCTCCAGCCCCCCATCTAGCACCAATATATAGATTCATGCATTGCATGAATCAACCTATGGCCTCTGCTGCCACCCCCTATTCAGGCACCCGGCCTCTATTTGGGCACCGGGCGCCTGAATTACAGCGGCTGTTTTTTTTTAAAGCACCTGATTAGAGCCATAGGCTCTAATAGGCGTAAAAAAGGTAACCTGCGAGCGCATGCTGGGCGCTTGCAGGTCACTCAGCTGTGTTAGAAAAGCAAATGAATATTCGCTTTCCTAACACTAAACCACCTCTCCGCCAATCAGGTGCTTGGATCTGTTACCCATCACCTGATTGGCTGCAATGACAGGTGCTGTGATTGGAAGACTATCAGACGTCCAATCATAGCAGAGGATGGGAAGAGAGGACGGGAGAAGACATTGTGGAGCTGTCCCACTGCCACCGAGACAGGGTAAGTACAGACGGTGGGTAGGGGGCACACTGGCAGCATTTCATATGGCACAGTGGCTGTGTTTGATGGGGCACAGTGGGAGTATTTGATGGGGCACAGTGGCTGCATTTGATGGGCACAGTGGCTGCATATAATGGGCACAGTGGCTGCATTCAATGGGGCACAGTGGCTGCATAAGATGGGCACAGTAGCTGTATTTGATGGAGCATAGTGGCAGCATTTGATGGGCACAGTGGCTGCATTTGATGGGCACAGTAGCTGCATTTGATTGCACAGTGACGGCAATTGATGGACACAGTGGCTGCGTTTGATGGCACAGTGGCTGTGTTTGATGGTACAGTGGCGACAATTGATGGGCACAGTGGCTGCGTTTGATGGCACAGTGGCTATGATTGATGGTACAGTGAGGCTGCAATTGATGTTTATTTTTTCAGAATTTTTCGGTTTGTTTGTGCCCCCCAAAAAAATTTGAGCACCAGCTGCCACTGGATATCAGCCTCTGTGTCACACCACTTCCTCAAACTCAATCTATCCAAAACCGAGCTCATAATATTTCTTCCCATTCGTGCCTCTTCCACTGATTTCTCTGTCAAAATCAACAGTTCAACTATCAATAGAGTTCCCCCTCAACCTCCACAACATCTCCAAGATACGCTCCTTCCTAACCAATGACACCACAAAGCTTCTAATCCACTCGCTGGTCATCTCTCACCTTGACTACTGCAACTCCCTCTTCATTGGCTTACCTTTATATAGGCTATCCCCCTTCAGTCCATTATGAATGCTGCTGCCAGGCTCATCCACCCTACAAACCGCTCAGCATCTGCTTCCCCTCTCTACCAATCCCTCCACTGACTTCCACTCACCCAACAAATTAAATTCAAAATACTAACAATAACTTACAAAGCATTCACAACTCGCCCCCCAGCTACACCACTAACCTAGTAAAAAAAATAAACGAAATTAGTCTCTTTGTTCCTTCAAAGACCTCCTGCTTTCTAGTTCCCTTGTCGCCTCATCCTACACTCACCTCCAGGACTTCTCCAGAGCCTCTCCTATCCTCTGGAACTCTCTACCCCAATCTGTCCGATTATCTCCTACTCTGTCCACTTTCAGATGATCCCTGAAAACTCATCTCTTCATAAAAGCCTATTTGGCCCTCAATTAACAACTGTACAACTTAGTTGACAAGTATGCCACGTAGTTTACAAAAAAGGGTAAGAGTACATTAACGGGTACCATCATCCCGAATTGAATATGAACAAGGAGTGGAGTTGAAAGAGAAGGCAGAGCAAGGACCTCTCCAATAGGGTCCTGCCTCTTTCACAGAAATAAAGGGACTATTACGGTACCAAAAGAAAGGAACTTTGTATAAAAAATATATATAAATTTATTTCAAAATTGATGATAAAAAGTCCTACAAGGGACATATATTGTACATAGTCATGATTACACATACACAAACAATGATAATTATTTACAGCATTGTTGACACTAGATTGATATAGCTAATGCCCATACAGATACATGGACAAGGGTTCTATAGTGTGATACTTGCAGACGTAACCTCTACGGTTTCGCGGTCACAGCCGCTTCTTCAGGAGGCGTCTGATAGCATGTGGTCTATGAAGATCTATGACTAATCATGACTATGTACAATATATGTCCCTTGTAGGACTTTTTATCATCAATTTTGAAATAAATTTATATATATTTTTTATACAAAGTTCCTTTCTTTTGGTACCGTAATAGTCCCTTTATTTCTGTGAAAGAGGCAGGACCCTATTGGAGAGGTCCTTGCTCTGCCTTCTCTTTCAACTCCACTCCTTGTTCAACTGTACAACTTATGTTCTATATATCAGCCCATCCCCCACAGTTATTACCTCTTGTATCTCTTAAACTATCCTCTTATGCCCCGTACACACGGTCGGATTTTCCGATGGAAAATGTCCGACCGGAGCGTGTTGTGAGACATTCCGACCATGTGTGGGCTCCATCGGACATTTTCCATTGGATTTTCCGACACACAAAGTTTAAGAGCAGGCTATAAAATTTTCCGACAACAAAATCCGATCGCGTCAATTCTGACCGTGTATGGCCAGTTCCGACGCACAAAGTGCCAAGCATGCTCAGAAGAAATTCCGAGACAGAACAGCTCGGTCTGGTAAAATTAGCGTTTGCAATGGATACAGCACTTTCGTCACGCTGCAATGTAAAAAATGGTTTAATGCAGCACACTCTCTTCTTCTTTATAATGTGACAAGAATAAAGTAGTTTTGCTGCTCATATTCACACAGACTTCTCTCAAACTTCTTTCGTTACTATTTATCGGGATTCCCTCAATATATTTTGATTTGTCACATCTGACAAAATTGTTTTTTTTTTTGTTTTCTTTTTTCTTTTTTTTTTTTAAAGCTGTTTTTTTTTTTTGTATTTTTTTCAAGGCTGATCTTTGTTTTATTTTTTTGTTAGTTTTACTCCCTAATATTTTTGGGTGTGTTTTGTGTGTCAAGTTACCGCAACACCATTGATATCTTATATTATTTAATCTCAATTAGATTGTTTGATGTTGGTGTCCCTTGTTAATTTCACATTGTATTTTTGAAATGTACCTGTCTCCTCACAAACAAACTGTCCTTTTTGAAGGAAAACACACATAGGCGAATATAATTGAAATCCTTTATTAATGGCTCAGAACCAAACAAAGAGGGAGGCAACGCTGAGGAAACATCAGAGATTGGCAAAGCCTTGGACCCCCAGGGCAGACATCAATTATTTAACGTCAAAATTGGTGGCCTGAGGAGTTCATATCTAAGGCAGTGCAGTCTTGTCCAGAAGTCCAAGAGATCCGGAAAGTAGCATATGACATCTGTGTCCCCAGGCTGTGCTACTACAAGAGGCTGCATCTTTTGCCAGACCAGACCGGACCCAGGGTCATCACTTTCTGGTCTTCTTTCCACGCTTCCTTCCGGGCGGTGGCTCTGGTGTTAGAGATGTGGCAGGAGGAGGAGTAGGACCTGAAGGAGGAGGAGGAGGAGGAGGAGGAGGAGGAGTAGGACCTGGAGGAGGAGAAGTAGTAGGACCTGGAGGAGGAGGAGGACTATGTGTAAGGTCACAAATGTGGGTAGCAGATGTTATTTGGCCCCTCAACCCCTTATTGAGAGCTTCCAAAATTAAGGACTCACACAGGAGTCATTGGCCCGCCTCCATCTGCAGCATTTTGCAGGCAGTTATGCAAGCAAAGTCCTCCTCCACACTGTGGGGGCTTCTCAGGGCCTCTGTAGCCTTCCAAAAGAGGCCTATGGCAGCCTCCTCCAGGTTACTCCTCTTCTTGCCACTTTGTCTTTGAAGGTGGAGGGGAGGGACCTGGGTATCAAGCAGCCTGCTTGGCCCGGCCACCTCCTGGCTGAGACTTCCCTGTGTATGAAAAAGTGACATGGTTTTAGTTTTTGCATCATCAATCACAATCATAAATTAGTACTCCAAACTAACATCTAGTTAACATCATTGATTGGACAAGCAGAAATATTTAGAGGAATGCTATACCTGGCTCAAGCTGGGCTCCTCCACATGTTGCTGCCTGGAAAGTCCAGGTTGGACATCAGAAGTCTCAGCTGGGGGGGAAGGAAGCGTGGAAGGAAGAGTGGAGAGTGCTGGCCTGGGTTCAGTCTGACCTGCCAGAAAATGCAGCCCATCATAGTACCACAGCCTGGGGACATAAATGTCATCTGCAGCTCAGGATCTCTGGGAATCCTGGACCTTCTTGTGCTCCCTTAGATAAGTGCTCCTCAGGCCACCAATTAGGATCTTCAAATAGGTGATGTCTGCCGTGGGGATCACCGTCTTCACAAATTCCAGCAATTGATCCAGCGCTGCCTTACTCTTTGTTTGGTTCTTATATTCAGGGTGGTTTATCTCCCACAGACAAGGCAGATCCCTGAACATATCAATGAAGATTGGCATAAAGTCCTTATCTTTCAAGATATCCATTTTCACTGCAAGACACAACACAAGACAAACCCTAATGTCAGCCTAAAGTCTTCTAAACTTGTGCAAATACAGGCCTCAATCTAGAAGGAGTATAGGCCCAATGTTAAATCTTACCTTCATTATCACAATCGGCGCCTCCTTTACTCCTTCCTCCGCTCACAGATCGTACGTACTACGCACGCATGTTACGCTTTATAGACACTGCGCATGCGTGAAACTCCGCCCGCCCCTGATGTTCTTTCTAGTTTATTCCCTGCCCCTTCTCATTCGGCGCAGTGGGGAAGAGCACATGGCGGAGTCAGAGCAGGTGTCTGATATTTACACCAACGAGGAGGAGGAAAGCCCAGAGCCTGAAACGTCCCGATCCAGAAGGAGACGATTTAAGGCATCAAATATGTCCTTTGGGGAGATGTTGGAGATGGTTGACATAATGAAGAGGGCCGACTATGACGGGAAGTATGTACCTTACCCCAACCCCAATGTCCAAAAGGCCAAGATCATGGCAAAAGTGGTCAAAAGTCTGCACCGGAATTTCGGGGTACGTCGACTGAAAGATCAGCTCAGGAAGCGGTGGTCAGACCTGAAATTACGAGAACATGAGCAGTACAGAAAGATCCGGAGAGTGCTGCAAAAAAGTAAGTAGTTGTCCTGTTTTCCTAGTCTTTTTGTCTTTATAACGTTCGTGCTGCTCCATGTGCTTTTCTTAACTGTTAATCCAGTTTAAAATGTCAATTTTCATGTTCATGGGCACATTATTCGTTCGTATCAAACATTTTTCTTTTGGACTATAAAACACCATTGTTTGGGCCATATGTATTTACCAACATTTTTTAGGGCCTACTTGTCTGAAACTAATTTGGTTGTGTAGATGTGTTTGTTAATAGAATGAAATGCAAACTAGATTCTGTGTAAGGAGACGACACTCAGCAGCTGTTTAGACATCTGGACGCTGGAACACTAGTGTGGGACACAAGAACACCCTTTTTATTAGGGGGCCCCACACAGGTGCTCCAGTGTATACTATAGGGGTGTCTCCATCTGTGAAGCTTGTACAAAACAGGTAAGTATTGAAGCTTGACAAAGGACACTAAAAATTCAACATCTTGGAACTCTGCCAAAACAGACAATTGTACCCCACTTCCAAGCAATGTTTCATATTTATAGTTCTGCCATCAAATATCTGTGTGCTAAGTATAACAATTTTTTTTTACATAGGGGAGAAAAGACTCGGAGGACACCCCTCATCTGAGGAGACCAGAGACCCCCTACCTCTGGAAGAAGGGGAAATCCCCCAAAGACAAGAAGAGCAGGAGGAGGAAGACGTGGTAGAAACTGGCACAACAGGTGAGTGTCTGCGACCACAGGCTCAGGTAAGAAATGGATGCCGGCATATTTATAATACATGTTTTTTTTTGGTTTATATCTTTTTAGGTGATCGTGATGTTGTGGATCCAGGGCATTTCACCTTGGAAAGTGCACAGATCCTGATTGGGGAGATCATGGGGTGTAATAGGGACTTGGAAAACATCAAGAAAAGCATCAATGATGTTCTTCAAAAAAATAAGAACACCGTTGATGTTTTGGGGAGAGTTTAAAACCCCACCAAAGCCCTTTCTTTTATGGTGTGCTACAATTTTAACATTTTTGTCTAATTGGAGAAAAGCCAAATTTTGAGGATGCACACAGTGTGTCAACATGTGCTATCTGCCATCACGGGAGATCAATGGACGCATTTTGGGGGTGCAACCCCTTCCTCAATAATAAAGTAGCTTTGAGGAAGGGGTTGCTCCCCCAAAGCACGCCCCTTGATCCCCCGTGATGGTAGGTAGCACATTTTGACATTCTTAAATTTGTGTGCATCTTCAAAATTTGGCTTTTCCGGGGGTGATTTCACCCCATCTGAATGCAATATCAAACACAGTTCCTAAATACTCATGTCTGATATTGCCTTCAAGTTCTACCAAATGTGAACTTTGTAAGTTCAAGATTTGTGTCTTTCTTGTGGGTTTTAAACATGCCTGTTTTATCTTAAATGGACATTTTCTACTTTTTCTAATGTGACCCCAAAAATTGTTATAGAACAAACATGTTGGTTTGTTTTAAAAACCTTTTCTAAATGCACATGTGATTGTGCAGGTATTAAAAAGATTGTTAATCAAGAATGTGTGGATTATTGTCTCAACGCTACAACACTTTTGTTGTGCTCTAATTGGTGTTTTCAGTGACAATGGGGGTTATTTCCTAAGGGCAAATCCACTTTGCACTCCAAGTGCAGTTTCAAGTTCACTTGTAGTGCAAAGTATCTTAGCCGGACATCATGGGCACTCAGGGAGGGCAAGCCAGGACGGCCACTTTCAAGCGCCGTCAGGGTTGGTTCATTTTGAATTACGGCCTCAGGCCCAACTGAGCCAGCATAGTTGGCAGAATGTTGCTGTAAAAAGTTGTGTAGAACACAGCAGGGGAGGGAGGGGGAGGGAGGGTTCCAAATGATTTGGGGACCCCCCAAAAAAAAGCCTCTGGCACACCTGAATTTAAAGCACAAATCACATTTAAAAACATTTTAGGGGGTGTTTGGGGTAAAGCACTACTATGGAGCTGATAAAATACATTGTTAAGTGACTACATGAGGTGAATATAGGACCAGGAGACCATGCTGGGGAGGTAAGTGAAGGCAAATATGTATGAAGGACAAAAAAAAATAATTACATAAAAATCCAGCATGCATGAGGACAAAGGGGACATTCACAGTATATTACAATCATGGTAATTAGGGAATGAGGAAAGAAATACAATATATTAGTAAACATTAAATACAATAAAATGTGATGTTAAAGGATAAAAATCTTACCTTAATATACTCCTTCTGCGGGACCTGGATGATGGCAGAACAGGTCTCCGGGATAATGATCCCCAGAGCCTGGGGGGAGATGCCTGTCGAGAACTTGAGGTCCTGCAGGCTTCTCCCCGTCGCCAAGTAGCGCAGGGTGGTGACATGCCTCTGCTCCAGAGTGATGGCTTGCCTCATGCAGGTATCCTGCCTGCTGATATAGGGGGTCAGCGAAGCCAACAAACGGTGAAACACGGGGTCCATCATCCTGAAAAAGTTCCTGAAATCATCAAGATTATTCTCACAGATTTCATGGAGCAAAGGCATATGACAGAACTGGTCACGCTGAAGCAACCAATTCTTGGTCCATGAACTCCTCCCCACCCTGTTCATGGACTGGACTTGTGTCAAGGTCAGGACCCCAACACCAAGCCCTCGCACAGCAGGAACTCTACGAGGAGTATGTATATGCAACATGGCTAGAAAACGGTCGGCTGCTCATAACGAAGTAACAGAACGCACTGAAGAACAGCAAGGCCTGTGAAGAGCGACCTGAAAAATAGTAACGAACGAACAAGAACACAATGACAAAGTCACGCGTAGCTTGCTTGCACACACTGAAGAGCAGATACAAACCCACAAGCACAAACTGAACAGCAGAAAACGGTCTGAAAACCACGAGTCTGAAAAAGCGCGAATCGTTTCTCACCAAACTTTTACTAACACGAGATTAGCAAAAGGAGCCCAAAGGGTGCCGCGCTTGGATCTGAACTGGCCTTTTCTAGTCTCGTCGTACGTGGTTTACGTCAACACGTTCTTGGCGATCGGAAATCCTGACAACTTTGTGCAACCGTGTGTACGCAAAACAAGTTTGAGCCAACATCTATCGGAAAAAATCCTAGGATTTTGTTGTCAGAATGTCCGATCAATGTCCGACCGTAAACTCTAATGAGCAGGGCCCTCTGATTCCTCTTGTATTAAATTATATTGTAATTGTCCTGTCTGACCTTATGTTGTAAAGTGCTTTGTAAACTGTCGACACTATATAATTCCTGTATAATAATAATAATAATAATAATAAGGGGATGGTTGAAGCTGTTTCTGGTACTGCTACTGGTACTGCTACTGCTACTGGATTGCACTTGTACTGGATGAAGTTTATACTGGATGGTGATCTTGAAGATTTCTTTCCTCTAACACACTGATTAGTATGTGAGAGCAAAGTGGCATCAAGCTGCTAACTGCAGGTGTTGATTACATTGTGTGATGCTTTGTAATTGGCACCATCCAATGGACAGTGCAGTCTCATTACTTTGCTTGTGCACCTAGGGGGCATGTAAGAGCAAGAAAAAAGTGAAGCTGTAATATAGTTCCCCACCATGTAACATCCACCTTCCATCCACATATATACAATAAGCAGAAGGTAGTTAATATACACAAAAAAATCATAATGATGATGATAAAGTCATTCATAATGATGATGATGATTTAACAATATGGCTGAATTTGTTTAATCTGGTCTACAGTATTATACATTGAATCAATTTGTTACATTTACAACATTCTTTTCCCCAGCATTGTTTTCTGTGTATTCAGTTCAGGTTTGAAAAGTAAAATGTAGATTTTTGGAGTAAACATACACATTAATATTCCAGCACTGGAGGTCAGTATGGCGAATATCTCCACAGCCACCATGTATTTCCCTCTGGTGCTCAGATAGGCCGGGATCATGGCAATCCAGACACTGCAGAACACCAGCATGCTGAAGGTGATGTACTTGGCCTCATTAAAACTGTCCGGTAATGTCCTCACCATGAAAGCCAGAACAAAACTCACAGCTGCCAGAAACCCCATATAACCCAACATAAAGTAGAATCCGATAACTGACCCTTCATTACATTGAATGATGATCTTCCCAGGATAGGAGTCCATGTCATACTCCTGAAATGGTAGAGAGATGGACAACCAGAGAATGCAATTCATAACCTGAATGGATGAGCAGAATGACATGACTGTATTGGGAAGTTTGATTCCCACCCATTTTCTACAAGAGCTTCCAGGTCTGGTGGCTTTGAAAGCAATGAAGACCATGATGGTTTTGGCTAGGATAGAAGATGCTGAGATGGTGAAGGTAATTCCAAAAGTGACTTGTTGCAGCATACAGGTAATATCCACAGGACGGCCAAGGAACAGGAATACAGAAAGGAAGCTCAGTATGAGGGAGAGGAGCAGAATGAAGCTGAGGTTCCGGTTATTAGCTTTGACTATGGGAGTGCTCCGAAACCAAAAACATAGCCCAAGTATAAAGAGAGATGTTGTAGCAAATATGACTGAAGTTATAGAAAAAAATAAAACTAGAATGTCCTCCTTGTATGATAAATACTCGATGACCTTGTCAATACAAATATTTTTAGCTTTGTTGGGCCATTCATTTTCAGGACACTTCTTGCAGAGTTCACTGTCTGTAGAGTAAAAATAAGTGAAAATAACATTAAGTATAGTATACTGAGAATGCAACTATTTGACAGTTTTGGCCTCTTCAGTGTAATCATTTTCCTGACCATTACTTTTAGATAAATGTTGGAAGCTTTCTCAGACAAACAGTAGGAGGAAGCTATAGAAAGTATAAAACAGCGTTGGCAGCCTATATTATACAATCCACATCCTAGTGATTAGTGCCATATACATCAATGTGTTTGTGATATACAAATTAAAATACAACAAAATTATACAGTATATACTATGCACAAATCTGTAAAGTGCTTGGTGCTTCTATAAAAGTGCAATGGTGCTCCAAACTTTAAAAAATGTGAGGTGACTTCCCCTTTGGTGACCCCACTCACCAAAAACAATAGACCCTCAGCTTCGCAATCTGGGATCAAAAAATGCAGTGATCTATTGATCTGGGGGTATGTAGGATGGTTCCTCTACAAACTCTTCCAAGAGGGTGCTTTACGACAGAAAGGATATGCCACACTCCATAGATGGGAAAATAGAGAAAAAAACTCATAGTGAAATACCGCTTAATATAAATTATCAAGCACATTACAAGCATCACTTACAGGATATTTGGCAAAGACAGGTTTCAGTAAAAAAAAAAAAAACATCCAAGCTGTATGGCGTGCATTCCACGGAGGTGGAAATTGCGTCAATGGTTAGCATGAACCGGAAGTAGGTCAACGCGTTTCACCCCTCCTCCAGGGCATCATCAAAGGACATCACTTCCAGTTCCATTGCAATCTATTTATACCTGAGGGAAGATCACTCCTCCCTCCGGGGAGGACGAAGCGACCAATTTCGATCAGTGTGAAAAAACACCAACTTCCTCCTCTAACATAATTTCCTTTTGCCAAATATATATAAAAAACTTTAATATAAACAGAAGCCAAAATGACAAAACTTGCTTATTTGGCTATAATAATACAATACATTTTTATTTCATTTTCATTATTATTGTATTTTTATTATTATTTTTATTTTTATTTCTATTTTTATTTTCCTTTTCCATCCTAAATTCCCCCAGAGGTTTTCCCCCCAGTGTATAGATTGCATTCATATTTTTGCCACCCAAATTATTTTACATTTTTCTACATTAAACCTCATTTGCCATGTAGTCGCCCACCCCATTAATTTGTTCAGGTCTTTTTGCAAGGTTTCCACATCCTGCGGAGAAGTTATTGCCCTGCTTAGCTTAGTATCGTCTGCAAATACAGAGATTGAACTGTTTATCCCATCCTCCAGATCATTTATAAACAAATTAAATAGGATTGGTCCCAGCACAGAACCCTGGGGAACCCCACTACCCACCCCTGACCATTCTGAGTACTCCCCATTTATCACCACCCTCTGAACACGCCCTTGTAGCCAGTTTTCTATCCATGTACTCACCCTATGGTCCATGCCAACGCACCTTATTTTGTACAGTAAACGTTTATGGGGAACTGTGTCAAATGCTTTTGCAAAATCCAGATACACCACGTCTACGGGCCTTCCTTTATCTAGATGGCAACTCACCTCCTCATAGAAGGTTAATAGATTGGTTTGGCAAGAACGATTCTTCATGAATCCATGCTGATTACTGCTAATGATATCATTCTTATTACTAAAATCTTGTATATAGTCCCTTATCATCCCCTCCAAGATTTTACATACTATTGATGTTAAGCTAACTGGTCTGTAATTCCTAGGGATGTTTTTTGGGCCCTTTTTAAATATTGGTGCTACATTGGCTTTTCTCCAATCAGCTGGAACCATTCCAGTCAATAGACTGTCTGTAAAAATTAGGAACAACGGTCTGGCAATCACCTGACTGAGTTCCCTAAGTACCCTCGGATGCAAGCCATCTGGTCCCGGTGATTTATTAATGTTAAGTTTCTCAAGTCTAATTTTAATTCCGTCCTCTGTTAACCATGTAGGTGCTTCCTGTGTTGTGTCATGAGGATAAACACTGCAGTTTTGGTTACTGAAGCCCCCCGATTCACTCGTGAAGACTGAGGAGAAGAATAAATTCAATACCTTTGCCATCTCCCCATCCTTTGTAACCAGATGTCCTTCCTCGTTCCTTATGGGGCCAATATGGTCTGTCCTCCCTTTTTTACTGTTTACATACTTAAAGAATTTCTTGGGATTTTTTTTGCTCTCCTCCGCTATGTGTCTTTCATGTTCTATCTTAGCCGTCCTAATTGCACCCTTACATTTCTTATTGCATTCTTTATAAAGTCTGAATGCTGAGGATGATCCCTCAACCTTGTATTTTTTGAAGGCCTTCTCCTTTGCTTTTATATGCATTTTTACATTGGAGTTAAGCCATCCAGGATTTTTGTTCGCTCTTTTAAATTTATTGGGTAATTACCATTGGGTAATGGGATACATTGGCTAATGCCCTTATTTAATATGCTCTTAAAGCAAACTCATCTCTCCTCCGTATTCTTTGTTCCTAATATTTTATCCCAATTTATGCCTTTTAGCAAGGTTTGTAGTTTAGGGAAGTTGGCTCTTTTGAAATTCAGTGTCTTTGTATTCCCTTTATGTTTCCTATTTGTGTGATTTACGCTGAAACTAATTGACCTGTGATCGCTGTTACCTAAATTGCCCCGTATTTCCACATCTGTGATCAGGTCTGTATTGTTGGTAATCAGTAGATCCAGTAATGTTTTATTTCTAGTTGGTGCGTCTACCATCTGACCCATAAAATTGTCCTGCAAGACATTAAGGAACTGGCGAGCCTTAAATGAATGCGCGGTTCCCTCCGCCCAGTCTATGTCTGGATAATTAAAATCCCCCATTATGATAACACTTCCCATCTTTGCTGCTAATCCAATTTGTGATAGGAGATCTGTCTCCACTTCCTTCTTCAGGTTAGGGGGCCTATAGCATACTCCCAGTATTATTTTCCCCTCAGCTTCATCCCTTTGGAGCTCTACCCATAAGGATTCCACCTCCTCTCTAGCTCCCTCAGTGATGTCATCTCTCACATTCGCTTGTACATTATTCTTGATATATAGGCATACCCCTCCCCCTTTTTTACCCTCTCTGTCCTTGCAGTATAGGGTATACCCTTGAATGTTTGCCAGCCAATCATGAGAGCTGTTGAACCAGGTCTCTGAAATTCCCACAAAATCCAAATCCTTCTTGTACAACAGTATCTCTAGTTCACCCATTTTGTCTGCCATGCTCCTGGCGTTGGTGAACATGCCACATAGTTTAGACCGGTCGCATATTGTCCTCGTATTGGGTGTTTCAAAATTGCAACTAGGACTTGCTACTATACTCACCTTGTGTTTTTGTGCTTTGGTTAACCTACCACTAATGCCCCCAACACTACCCTCTGGAATATCATCCGCGCTGGCTATCGCTGTCTCTGGACCCTCCCCCCCATCGCCTAGTTTAAAAACCCCTCTAACTTTTTGGCCATCTTCATTCCCAGCAGATCTGCACCCTCCTCATTTAGGTGCAGTCCGTCCCTTCTATAGTACCGGTTACCGACTGAGAATTCGGCCCAGTCCTCCAGGAACCCAAACTCCTCCTTACTACACCAGCTCTTCAGCCACTTGTTTACTTCCCTAATCTCCCTCTGCCTTTCTGGTGTGGCTCGATGTACTGGTAGTATTCCTGAGAATACTACCTTGGAGGTCCTTTTCCTCAATTTAGCACCTAAGTCCCTAAAATCGTTCTTTAGGACACTCCATCTGCCTCTGACTTTGTCATTGGTGCCAACGTGCACCATGACAGCCGGGTCTTCCCCAGCCCCTCCCAGTAATCTGTCCACAAGATCCGTGATGTGCCGAACCCGAGCGCCCGGTAGACAACATACTGTTCGGCACTTCAGGTCTTGGTTACAGATTGCCCTCTCTGTCCTTCTAAGAATTGAGTCCCCTACCACCAGAATCTGTCTTTCCTTTCCCTTTGCTGCCCCCCCCCCACTCTCACTGGAGGAGTTCTTCCCCTGGCAGCTAGGAGAGTCCCTCATCTCCAGCAGTGCTGGTCCCTGACTGGTTTCACCAATGACACTCAATGGAGCGTACTTATTGGGATGCTCCAGTCCTGGATCGGCCTCTCTGGCACTTCCCCCTCTACCCCTCCTGACTGTCACCCATCTACTCTTTGCTAGTGCCTGCGCCTCTTTGTCTCCACCCGCCTCTGTGCTGGCCCCTGCCGGCACCTGCCGTGTACATTCCTGGCTCACCTTTAGTATGGAGGGACTTCTCAGTGCTGACAGTTGCTTCCCTAGATTCAGAACCTGGGCTTCCAGGGAAACAATGTGCTTACATTTTGCACAGCAGTATTCACCCTTGATCGGATGATCAAGGAACGCATACATGCGGCAAGATGTACAAAGAGTTGCCTCTCCACACCCGCCGGGCATCGTACCTATTAAATTTAGTGAGGATTTAGGATTTTACCCTGCCCAAATTACCTAACAGCTAGCTTCCTGGCACTAATACTCAAGACAATACACAGGTACACAACAAGTCAATACACAGGTACACAACAAGACAATACACAGGTACTCACAGACCTACGTGCACTCGCAATACTCAAGTATACAGTACACAATACACAAGTACTAATGATCCACACACACTACTCAGACAACACTCAGATACTCACACTACACAGGTACTATGACCCCTGTTATAACCTCCTGTTTTAAACTCTAGTTTTTAACTCCCACTTCTACCAAGTTCCACTTACACAAAGTTCCACAGCCAAAGACTGAGCACGCTCAGACTGAGTTCTACACACAGTTAAATAGGCACCTGTGAGCAATTAACCACCCCCCTTAATTGATAGGCTGAAGGAACCAGAGGAAAAAAAAAAAAAAAAGCTATTTAAAAAGTGACAGAAAAAGGCAAATGAAAAACTAAAAGGAAAAGCCCCAAAAATGCACCCCAGCAAACCCAGCAATCAACAAGCAAGGCTTATTCACTCTATAACTGTAGTTTTTAACTCCCACTTATACCAAGTTCCACTTACACAAAGTTCCACAGCCAAAGACTGAGCACCAATGATCGTAATTGGTCACTCAGGTATAAATAGATTGCAATGGAACGGGAAGTGATGTCCTTTAATGATGCCCTGGAGAAGGGATGAAACATGTTGATGTATTTCCGGTTCATGCTAACCATTGACGCAATTTCCACCTCCGTGGAATGCACGCCATACAGCGGCAAACTCAGATGTTTTTTACTAATGCCTGATGTTTCCAAATATCCTGTAAGTGGTGCTTGTAATGCGCTTGATAATTTATATTAAGCGGTATTTCACTATGAGTTTTTTCTTTATTTTCCCATCTATGGAATATGGCATATCCTTTGTGTCGTAAAGCATCCTCTTGGAAGAGTTTGTTGAGGAACCATCCTACATACCCCCAGATCAATAGATCACTGTCTTTTTTGATCCCAGACTGTGAAGCTGAAGGTCTATTGTTTTTGGTGAGTGGGGTCACCGAAGGGAGAGTCACCTCACATTTTGCAAAGTTTTGGAGCACCATTGCACTTTTATAGAAGCACCAAGCACTTTACAGATTTTGTTGTATTTTGATTTGTATGTCACAAACACATTGATGTATATGGCACTAATCACTAGGATGTGTATTGTATAATATAGGCTGCCAATGCTGTTTTATGCTTTCTATCACTTTTAAGGTTGTAGCACCTTTGCACAGCGGCTGCAGTATTTTAATGTTCATGTTTATTTTTATTTAGTACTTCAACACGAGTTTTGAATAGATTTATAGTAGAATGTAGCTGGTTCTCATTGCTTGCTGCAAAGTGTAAAGTGGTTACAGAAATACTTTAAAAGACTTTAAAAGTTTTAATTTTCTAATCCAATTTCAGAGTTTCTACTAAAAAAAATCAAGCTTACCAGAATGGTTTGATATTTCTCCTTCTGAACATGGAGCACAATTATAACAACACGGATGATATCCTTCTCTTACAGATTTTCTGAACCCTGGAAGACATTCCTCAGAGCACCGACCCCTTGGGACCTAAGATAATATAGAACAATATGAACTATTCAAGAGCAGAACTACAGATATAATAGTTTAAGTAAGCCAAGCTTCTGGTGTGTACAATGATGTAGAATGCATACCTTAGTGGAAAACATGGACCATTCCAGAAGATGGCCCTTCATTAGTCTGGATACCACAGAATATTTCTTCCAAAACCAGAAGACAGAAATTTAAATCTAGGAGTACTAGCAGAATCCTTGCATTAGAAAGGTTACAGCAACGAAACTATCAGTACAAGCATAAACTCTGCCTTAAAAGTCCAAAGAAAAAATCTCCTACAATACAAAGAGAAGAAAACAAATAGCCGTGTACCTCTAGTAACCACATACA
Organism: Aquarana catesbeiana; assembly: GCF_042186555.1. Lineage (NCBI taxonomy): Eukaryota > Metazoa > Chordata > Amphibia > Anura > Ranidae > Aquarana > Aquarana catesbeiana. The sequence continues at coordinate 274,088 of NW_027362651.1, read as the reverse complement.
ATCCAGCACTAGAAGGGATGAGAGAGATAATGAATTAGATGAAACCTATCATAACAGAGGACAGAACCCTGAAAGGAATATTCCAAAAACCCCCAGTGCTGACCTTCAGGCAACCACCCAACCTTAGACATACATTAATCAGCAGGAAGCTGCATTCTGAGGACAGAGACTCAAAATAGGGCATAAAACCTTGCAACAATTAATGCTGCAAACTGTGCATCTACATAAATGTATTAAACATTGTAACATAAACAAAAGGAACCTTCAGTATTACAGGATCACACAGCTTGGCCTCCAGTAATGGGATGTACTTCATTCAATGCAGCAAGTGCAAGCATGGATCATACATTGGTGAGACAGGACAGAAGTTTAAAAAAAAGAATGAATGTTTATAGACACTGTAACGGAATCGTCCCCCACACTCTGCTTGAGTCTTTCTGTCTGTGCTGAGCTATGAGTAAGCACTTGGACAAGTGTGAAACGCGTTAGCCTATGATCTGTACACTCTGTCTATGATGTCCTGTATCTGATGTGTTCCTGATTTTAAAATAAAGAAACTTGGATTATTACTTCCTGGAGTGCGGCTGTCCAGATCTTCTCGTTTGCATATAGTCTCTACTAGCATGAGCCAGCACCTGGAACCTCTCATCTCTGGAGAGCAAGATCAGCTTTACACCTGGTGAGACCTAAACTAGTGCGGGGATAACTTTTGTATTGCCTGTAAAGTGGCGCGTGTTTCCTGTGCTTAGAACAGTCCCTGCACAAAATTACATTTTTAAAGTAAAAGTAATTTAAAACTGCTTACGCCTTTAATGTAATGTCGGGTCCAGGTAATATGGATGAAAATCAGTGAGATAAATAGCATGGGTACCCCCTCAGTCCATTACCAGGCCCTTTGGGTCTTGTATGGATATTAAGGGGAACCCCGCACCCAAATTAAAATAAGGAAAGGTGTGGGGTCCCCAGGCCCTATATACTCTGAACAGCAGTATACAGGCGGTGTAAACAAGACAGGGACTATAGGTTTGTTGTTAAGTAGAATTTATTTGTAATTTTGAACTGGTACATTTTTAACGTGTTTAGCTCCAGCCAAAAAAATCTATTTTAAGCTTTTTGGAAAACATAGGGAAGGGTTATCACCCCTGTGATATTTGTTTTGCTGTCTGTGCTCCTCTTCAGAAGATTTCACCTCACTTTCTGTCCCAATGACAAATGTTTTTAGAAAATGTGGGGTTATTAGTGAAACAAGGATTGGTGATAAAGCATCAGTGGAATGGAGAAACGTTTTTCCCATATTAACTCTTACAGGAGAGAATTTCCCTTCCTAGGGGTAGATTTCATATCACTTCCTGTTGTCTCCTTCTATTTGCAAGTAGGAGTCGTTTGTAAGTTGGATGTTTGAAAGTAGGGGCTTGCCCTATATGCAGAAATGGCGGCCTTTAGGTGTCGGTGTTGCCACAACACTGTAAGCCCTCACAATTACTCTTGGTGGGTGCAGAAACGGGCTCTGCTGTGAAATATTAGATGAAGAATTGTAATTACATGCCCCTGTTGAACAGGGTCAGAAAAATTGGGCCTTTGGTGGTGGTGGTGCTGGTGCCACAACACTGTAAGTCCTCACAGTTACTCTTGGTGGACGCAGAAACGGGCCCTGCTGTGAAATATTAAATCAAGAATTGTAACAGAGGCAGAAAAATTGGGCCTTAGGCACTGGTGCCACAACACTGCAACCCCTCACAGATACTCTAGTAGGAATGAGCCCTCCTGTAAAATATTGCATCAAAAATTGTAATTAGATGCCCCTGTTAAACAGGTGCTGAAAAATTGGGTCTTAGGCCACAACACTGCAACCCCTCACAGATACTCTAGTTGGAGAGCAGGAATGAGCCCTGCTGCAAAGTATTGCATCAAAAATTGTAATTACATGCCCCTGTTAAACAGGGGCTGAAAAACTGGGCCTTAGGCACTGGTGCTGGTGCCACAACACTGCAACCCCTCACAGATACTCTAGTTGAGTGCAGCAACGAACCCTCCTTGCAAAATATTGCATCAAAAATTGTAGTTACACGCCCCTGTTAAACAGGGGCTGAAAAATTGGGCCTTAGCCACTGGTGGTGGTGCCCAGAATCAAAAACGTTCTTACAAGCTATCAGCATGATCATTGAGGAGGAAGAGGATAGTCACTCAGCATAACAGGATAGTCACTCAGTATCAGCATAGGCAGTCTTGAAGGGATCTGACATTTCAAAAAAAATTATTTGGTTACATCAGCATCAGGTGCTTGGTAGCTGGTGGTGATCCAAGACTGATTCATTTTTATGAAGGTCAGTCGATCGACCGAGTCGGTGGACAGGCGCACCCTGTGATCGGTTACAAAACCTCCAGCAGCACTGAATGTGCGTTCTGAAAGAACACTGGATGCAGGACAGGCCAGTAGCTCAATTGCATACTGTGCAAGCTCTGGCCAGTGATCCATCCTCAAGACCCAGTAACCCAGAGGATTTTTGGTGGGAAAGGTCTCCAAGTCAGATCTTGCCCCTAGGTATTCCTGCACCATGTAAAACAGACGCTGGTGATGGTTTCTGGAACAGATCATACCTTGGGGCTGCAGACTAAAAAATTGTCTGAACGCATCGGTCAGGCGGCCACCTTCTCCACCATTCCTTCTTTGACTGACCGAAGCCTCAGCAACACGTTGTCCAGGAACAGGAGTTTGTAACCTCCCAGTCTCTGGGAACGCGTTGCACAGACCTTTCTGCAAGGCCTCCCGAAGATGTTTCACCCTCTGCGATGGCAAGATAAGGTCCAGAACCTTACCCTTGTAACGTGGATCAAGGAGGGTTGCCAGCCAGTATTGATCCCTCTCCTTGATACCACAAATATGAGGATCCTTCCACAGGCTTTGCAGGATCAGGGAGGCCATGCAGCGTAGGTTTGCTGAGGAATTCTTTTAGGTTTGCTGAGGCATTCTTTCCGGAGTCCTCTGGGTCACTAAGGACGACATGATCTGCAGCCATCTCCTCCCAGCCACGTACAAGCCCATGTGTTTCTTGGGACTTTAAATGATCCCTTAAAGACTACTGCTGATGCTGAGTGCCAGGCTCCACCTCCATGCTGACACAATTCTCCTCTTCCTCCTCCTTCTCTTCCTGTGTGATCGGCGGGCATGCAGGAACACTGTCTGGATAAAGGGGGCCTTGAGAGGTAAGGAAGTCCTCCTCTTTCTACCTCTGTTCTGCCTCAAGTGCCCTGTCCATTATTCCACGCAGTGTGTGCTCCAACAGGTGGATAAGGGGGACACTGTCACTGCTCACCATCCTCGTGGCCTCCTCAAATGGTGACAGGAGAGTGCATGCATCCCTGATCATGGCCCACTGGCGTGGGGAAAAAAAACAAGCTCCCCTGACCCTGTCCTGGTGCCATAGTCACACAGGTACTCATTGATGGCACTCTGCTGTGTGTGCAGCTGCTGCAGCATGGCCAATGTTGAGTTCCACCTGGTGGGCATGTCACAGATTAGGCGGTTCTTGGGCAGGTTAAATTCCTTTTGGAGGTCAGCCAGCCGAGCACTGGCATTATATGGCCTGCCGAAATGCACACAGACTTTCCTGGCCTGCCTCAGGACATCCTGTAAGCCCGGGTACCTGCCCAAGAACTGCTGCACCACCAAGTTAAGGACATGAGCCAAACAGGGCACATGGGTCACATGGGAGGTTGGTGCCATTGTCGCAAACCACCATACCTGCCTTAAGCTGGCATGGCGTCAACCACCTCTGAACCTGCCCCTGCAGAGCTGACAGAATCTCTGCCCCAGTGTGGCTCCTGTCCCCCAAGCACACCAGCTCAAGCACCGCATGGCATCTTTTGGCCTGCACACTTGCGTAGCCCCTTGAACGTCTACGGAGCACGACTGGTTTCCGAGGACAAAGCACAGGAAGAGGCCATGGAGGAAGAAGAGGAGGGGGTGGAGGACAGAGGTGTAGCAGAATCACCACTAGTAGTATTTTGGAGGCGTGGTGGCAGAACAACCTCCAACACTACTGCACCTTGTCTTGCATCTTTCCCAGCTTCCAGAAGAGTCACCCAGTGCGCAGTGAAAGATAGATAATGTCCCTGTCCATGCCTGCTGGACCATGAGTCAGCTGTAATATGCACCTTACCGCTGACCGCCCTGTCCAGCGAGGCCAAGACATTGCCTTCCACAAGCCGGTAGAGAGCTGGAAGCGCCTTCCATGAGAAAAAGTGGTGTTTGGGAACCTGCCACTGAGGAACCGCACATTCCACAAACTCACGGAAGGGGGCAGAATCTACCAACTGAAAAGGGAGCAGTTGAAGTGCTAGCAATTTAGCCAAGCTAGCATTCAACCGCTGGGCATGTGGATGGCTGGGAGTGAACTTCTTTCGGCGGTGCAGCAGCTGGGGCAGGGAAATTTCCCTGGTACAATCTGACGTCGGTGTAGCGATAGCAGATTGCTCCCAAGTACTTGGCTGTGACACACCTAATTCTACACCTTCATTCCTCTCAGTGCAGGTCTTAGAGAGGACTGAAGGTATAGTGAGATGCCAGCTGATGAGGAGCAAGGAGAGGTCCTCTTTATTCTTTGGTGTGGGTCTTTTAGGTACGCTTGCCAATTAAATGCATGGCAGGTCAACATATGTCTGGTCAAGCATGTGGTGCCCAAGCGGGAGATGTTTTGGCCACGAGAGATATGCTTGAGACATATGTTGCAAATAGCAGCGGTGGGATCTGATGTACTCATCTCAAAAAAGGCCCACACCAAAGAACTTTTGGAATAGCACGCAGAGACAGCAGCGCCCTGTACATGCGGAGCTCTGCGGTCTGATGCAGCCGGTGTGCTGCCCTTAAGCTGGCCCCTGGAGGGCATCCTGCCTCGTTGGTGATGTGCCTCCTCCTCTCATTAATCAGGCACCCACGTGGAGTCAGTGACCTCATCATCCCCTCCCTCATCATCACTGGAGCAAAGCGAGCAGTATGCTGCAGCTGGGGGAACATGACTGCCAGATTGCTGTCCTTCATGGGCACCCCCTCTCTGGGCTCATGTTACTGCCTTCCTCTAGCTGGGTACCATCATCGGAGCCTTCAAAAAGCTGGGCATCTTCCTGGAGCATGTACCCAACACTGTAGTGCGTACATGCACCCATAGACATCTTCACCACTTTAGCCCTTCTCTTATCTACTCTGCAACCAAATACCTTTTATTACCAAAGCTTACACCTATCCTGCCCTGACCTTGCCAATTCTGTCTGCAATAGCTCAGTCTCACCATCCCTGGAAACAATGCCCCCCCACCCCATCACCATACACAGAATTAGTGGTAGTATCACTACCACCACTAGATGACAAACGTGTGACAGCTTGTTTTAAATTGTCAACAAATTGGTGGTGATTCTGGTGTTGTTGATCAAATGGTTTCATCACCATATTTGGCTCTCTGTTACAAAAAACTGTCCAAGTCCAGAGACAGGAAAGAAGCCCCAAACCAAGATAATACCTTCAACATACTTCACAGAGGGGGAACAGTTTTGGTAGTGATACGCTTTATTTTTTGAAATAGCATTTAATGTTCTATTATACTGTCCTTTATTACATTCTTTCATAGAATAGTGCTCTGTGGTCATTGTGACCATTTGAAACTTTAGGAACAGTTGTTAAGTTGCTCTTAAAGTAGAACTATAAGCAAAACTTTTTTCCATTTTGGATAGAGTAAGGGAGGGTTATAACCCCTGTCATATATTTGTAGCACTAACTCACGGTGGAGTTGCTGGTTTAAGCAGGTCTGTTACCTTCACTTTGCTTCCCTTGGTTTCACCGGCACCGGGTCTAGGGTTCCGTTGAGTATACTTCTGGACGACACACGCACCAACACTGGAGTACGTTTTCAATGCTTTATTGAACAAACAAACTTTAGGAAGTAGCAGGAAAGAGGCAGAGCAGGAAAGGAAACTTTCAGGAGAAACTCAAATATCTTATTATAGAATCTTAGCGACAAATGTCCTGGTAGAATTCAGATAATTAGGTGGAATACGCTCTCCTCGTGGGACACACTCCTTGCTCGTCTGGATAGGCCTCTCTCACCGGTCTAGCAGCCTTTACGCAGCACAAATCAAAAGTCTCTGCCACAGACTTGTTTGGGGGGTAAATCCGCACAATCCTCTGCCACAGGATGTATTAGATTTTTCTGGAATGAAAGTCAGTCACAGTGCTTGAACCTTTAAGCCGAATCGGAAACACTGTGCTGTATGGTTACTTCTTTTGGATACATCTTCCAAGCGAGTCACCAGGCTCCTCTATAGACCAGCTCACCGCGTGATCTCTCCAAGACGGGTCCTTCCCTGGGATCTCCTCGGTTGTCCAGCTTCGTCCCACAGGACCGAAAGCTCAGGACCATTCCTCGGCCGCGGTGGTAGGCCCCAGACAAGCCTCTGGACCCACCCCTGCGCCGCTGTATCGTGGGCCTCCCGATCGGAGGACCACGAGGTAGCTCCTTAACGCATACCTGTCGGCCAGGAGGGCCAGCAGGTGGCTGTAAAATGAACCCTAGAACATGGCATCTATCCTATAAATACCCCCTTCCCAGAATGAAACTCGGAGGACCACCTCCACCGAGCTTGTCTCCAAGAGAGAGGAGCAGCTATACACTTCGACACGTTGCCTTTCCAACACCGACCAGTGGTAACAGCGACACCCACCGGTCAGCACGGAACCACACACAACGTCAGCCAAGCTGGAACAGAGGCAAACTTTTAACCTTCCTAACACACAATTTACTAAATTTACCTAACCTGCGGTAGATTGTAAATCTACCAGCGCTACATATTTTTTTGCCATCTGTGTCCCATTGTGGAGATTTCCCTTCACTTCCTGTCTTATAGCCAAACAGTAAGTGAGAGGAAATCGCTGCAAATTTAAATAATTCCTTGGGGAACCCCAGGTCACCAGAACTAGTGTCTCAATTAGAAAATTCCCCCTCTATTACTTTTCTGGGGACAACCCAAAAATGTGGGATTTTCTATTACTTTCACTTTCAATGATAATGGTAAACAGGACAAATAGAGAGGGGGGATCTCCCTAACCAGGGAACAGACAGTAATAAAAACTGACAAGCATTCTAATCCCTCTCCACTCTATCCAAAACTAAAAGAAAAGTTTTGCTTTAGTTATACCTTAAGACATTTCTACAGGTCTTTTACTGACATCCTATGTTTTCCTGTGAACTTTGCAGCAAATTTCCTGTATCTTCATTTTAACATCAAGGCCTTTAGATATGCTTTTGTGGCCCTTTTGTCTTCATGTATCTTTACAATTCTTCATCCAAAATCCTCTCCTACGTTCTTTGATTATGGCTTGAGTCACATGAATAGAACCATCTTTAGTACAATAGACCCTACCAGACATTGATTGGTCTTTACCAGACCATTAAGCCACACCTCCAGATTCTCAATGATTGGGGTAATGGAGTCTAATTACTATCTAAGAGGTTCAGACATACCGAATGTTTTTCTATGAAGGACTTTGATTGCTTCAACTAGTTGGTCAACAGTATATATGACCATGTAAAAACCTATGAGTGATATTTTGTTCCTAGATTTTATATTTATTTTTTTATTTGACCACATTTTAGGAGTCACTCATACAGAAATCCAGGTAGCTCCATTTTTTTTGTTTTTTAAGCACTTGCTGCCCGCCCACCACCATATGACGGCGGGACAGTGCAGCTGTTATCCTGGGCCGCCGTCATATGATGTGACAGCCTTCCAGGCCCCCAGCGTCACTCGGGTCCCAGTGCGTGTGCCCGACAGCCGCGATGTCCAACAGGCACCCGCGATTGCCTTGTAACTGAGCAGGACCGTGGATCTGTGTGTGTAAACACACAGATCCACATCCTGTCAGAGGAGAGGAGACCGATGATTTGTTCCTTGTACAGAGGAACACCGATCGGTCTCCTCCCCTTGTGAGTCCCCTCCCCCCACAGTTAGAATCACTCCTTAGGAACATAATTAACCCCTACTGCGCCCCCTCCTGGTTAACCCCTTCATTGCCAGTTACATTTATACAGTAATCAATGCATTTTTATAGCACGGATCACTGTATAAATGTGAATGGACCCAAAAATGTGTCAAAAGTGTCCGATGTGTCCGCCGCAATATCGCAGTCATGATAAAAATCGCAGATCACTGCCATTACTAGTAAAAAAAAAATATAATAAAAATGCTATAACTCTATCCCCTTTTTTTGTAGACGCTATAACTTTTGCGCAAACCAATAAATGTACGCTTATTGCATTATTTTTTACCAAAAATATGTAGAAGAATACGTATCGGCCTAAACTGAGGAAAAAATTTGTTTTGAAAAAAAAAAAAAATGGATATTTATTATAGCAAAAAGTAAAAAATATTGTGTTTTTTTCAAACTTGTCACTCTTGTTTTATTTATAGCGCAATAAATACAAAACGCAGGGGTAATGAAATACAACCAAAAGAAAGCTCTATTAGTGGGGAAAAAATGATAAAAATTTAATTTGGGTACAGTGTTGCATGACCGCGCAATTGTTATTCAAAATGCGACAGCGCTGAAAGCTGAAAATTGGCTTGGGCAGGAAGGGGGTGAAAATGCCCTGTATGGAAGTGGTTAATGTATATACAGTAACTGCAAATTTCTGATCGGGGGAATTACTACTCAAAATTGTTTTTCTTTTTTTTTCTTTTTACAATCAGATGAATTCAGAAGGCCTGGGTAGAATCTGGCCATTGGTAATACTGGTGGTCATTCCACTCCAAAGTCTTTATCTTCTTGTAGAGCTCTGATGTTTAGGCAGTGTTGCTCCTAAATGTACCTAAAAAGTTTAGCTACCTTGGCTAATTGTTAGGACCAATTAATTGCTAATTGCTGCACTCTGTTTTGTCGCTAGTTGGTCGGGTACCTGGTGGCTTTAGATATGAGAAGGGCAATGCAAGGTCAGATTATGGGTGTATGGGGTATCCCAGCCAATGGGCAGGGGTTTTCTTAAATCCCTTGACCTGCTGGGAGAACCTATATATTCGGGTGGAGTCAGGTGATTAGTGTTCTGTGCCACCTGGACGGCTTTCTGGGTGGACATGCTGCTAGGCCGGAGTTTGGGCCTATCCTGGGCACATCTGGCTGCTGGGCTGTCTGAGGGCCTGTCCAGAACCAAGAGAACAGTGTAGGGTTGGGATTGCAGCTTGCAAACTAGCCAGAGGTGACAGTTCTGCCGTCCGGAGAACTTATCACAGTCTGAGGTAGAGGGGAAGCTGTCGCCACTAAAGGACCAACCATCTTATAACTGGGGACCACAGTGAGTGGCTGAAGCAAGTACCGGAGCAGCATTCTCACCAACCGGGGACGGTGAAGAATCAGGAAACTTCAGTGGGTGTCAAGCCAGGGACCCAGCCAGAAGAGGTGGCACTTGCAGAGCAGCCTTGTGTATCAAGCCAGGGACTGATCAGGCCAGTGGGGTGAATCTTGAGAGGTATCTTGAGTGCCAAGCTAGGGACCCAGCAGAGAGGAGGGGGTGACGCTTGAGGAAGATACTACCATGAAGATTGGAGGAGCTCAATGGATTCAGTGGCAGTGAATCATCTAGTTTAGTGAGAGAGACTGGGAGCTCAGTGGGCTGAAGAACTACAAGAAGTGATTGTAGTGGAAGTGAAGGAACTGTTACACCTTGTATTAGAAACTGTTAAATACTGTTGCCATAGGAGACAGCATTCCTACACATGCAGAAGTGGTGTCTTGCTGGATGCCTTTCCCTGCATGGCTGTCTTCCTTTTGAAATCTCGGAGTCTGACAATTAATCTTGCAACTACCAAAGGGTGTCCTGGCCCTAACCATCTCTCCCATAGTTCTGTTAAGAGAAATAAAATCTCTTTTGCATTCAAGAAGTGTCTGGCGCCCAATGAATCTAACACCTTTGCACCCACTATGCCTCACAACCCACCATATACAGAAGGATGTCAGCTGTCTCTGGCCCTGCAGGTTCTCATTAGACCAAAAGAGGCCGGAGACCTTGCTACATTCTGTACACAGGAGTCAGGCTCCTTCTTTAAATGTCTATGTCCCGGTCTGTGTGATGAGGAGGGAGGAGGTAATAGTAGTCTGTCATGTTCAGCTGGACTTGTTCTGTAATATAGAAGATGTTTTGTAGTTTATCCACTTCTTCAGGTATAATGAGTGATGGGAACAGATCCCGGCATTTATATCCACACAGCCAGCACTGACACCTTCATCTAATCACCATGGAATGAGTCAGGGAAGATGTTGGCTGTCTATGTACAGGATGAGGGGAGAGGGTTAGGATTTGTCTGGAGATGGGCTTTAGGGTCAAAACTAGTATGTTTCTTCTATAAGTTCTGGATCAGCTTCCCCAGTGTAACTCACCTTGTCTCCTTTCCATGATATTTGCTCTGATTCTAGTGTAAGTTGCTGACCCTCTGAAAGGGACCCATCAAAGTGGCCCACATGCATCCAATCAGTGGTATTTGTACCTTTAATTCTTGTAATCCAATTTACAATGTCCAGTGGGCTGGGCAGTTCTCCTTTATCATTAAACATCATGACCTTGCCATTCGGATCCTTGTACTGGACTTCTTTTACATAGCGGGACAGCTTAAAAATGACAGAAATGATTATAGGTAACAAGTATATCCACTTACAGTCCAGAAAATTAATGACCAGGCCATTTTTTGAGATACGGCACTGCGTTGCTTTAACTGACAATTGCATGGTCGTGCGACACTGTACACAAACAAAATTGACGTCCTTTTTTTCCCACAAATAGAGCTTTCTTTTGATGGTATTTGATCACCTCTGCAGTTTTTATTTTTTGCAATATAAACACTAAAAAGAGTGACAATTTTGAAAAAAAAAATATTTTTTACTTTTTGCTGTAATAAATATCCCCAAATATGTTTTCTTCATCAGTTTTGGCCAATATATATTCTTCTACATATTTTTGGTAAAAAAAAATCACAATAAGCGTATATTGATTGGTTTGCTCAAAAGTAATGCCCCGTACAGATGGTCAGACATTGATCAGACATTCCAACAACAAAATCCTAGGATTTTTTCCGACGGATGTTGGCTCAAACTTGTCTTGCATATACACGGTCACACAAAGTTGTCGGAAAATCCGATCATTCTGAACGCGGTGACATAAAACACGTACGTTGGGACTATAAATGGGGCAGTAGCCAATAGCTTTCATCTCTTTATTTATTCTGAGCATGCGTGGCACTTTGTGCATCGGATTTGTGTACACACGATCGGAAATTCCAACAACGGATTTTGTTGTCGGAAAATTTTATACCTAGCTCTCAAACTTTGTGTGTCGGAAAATCCGATGGAAAATGTGTGATGGAGCCTACACACGGTCGGAATTTCCGACAAGGTCCTATCACGCATTTTCCGTCGGAAAATCCGACCGTGTGTACAGGGCATTACAGTGTCTACAAACTATGGGAAAGTTTTAAGGCATTTTTCTTTTTCTTACTAGTAATGGTGGTGATCAGCGATTTTTAGCAGTACTGCGATATTGCTGTGGACAGATCAGACATTTTTGACACATTTTTGGGACCACTGACATTTATATAGTGATCTGTGCTATAAAAATGCACTGATTACTGTGTAAATTTCACTGGCAGGGAAGGGGTTAACACTAGGGGGTTAAATGTGTTCCCTTAATTGTGTTTCTAACTGTGGGGGATGGGACTGACTAGAGGTGGAGACATATCATTGTTCCTAGCTAGTAGGAGCAGACGATCTGTCTCTCCTCTCCTCACAGAACAGGGATTTGTGTGTTTACACACATATGTCCCTGTTCTGGCTCTCGTTCCCGCGATCGCACGTGACCGGTAGTCATTACAACCACCGGCCATGGATTATCCCCCCTGCCATGCAGTGGGGGAGCCGGGGCATTTAGAGGGCCAAAGTACAGCTACAACGGTTCGCAGGATCATGCTGACCTGCCGCAGTATAATGACAGCAGCTGATCAGCAAGTAGATATAGAAAGTTTAATAATTTATTGATTATAGATTGTTTATCTAGTTATATCTCTTTTAGAGAATGTCATCGGGATGAGATGACCTGTTTGCTCAGCACTTATATTCAGATACATTTTATTGGGACTATTTATAAACAAATTGCTTTGGGAATTCGAACATTTCAGAGATAAATCAATAATTCTACCCCTTTACAATACACTGGCTCAGCCTCATCTTGAATATACAGTTCAGTTTTGGTCACCAATCCTCAGGAAAGATGTTGATGAATTAGAAAGAGTTCAGCAAAGGGCAACCTACTGAACAAGGAGGACAGAAGATCTCAGCTATGAGGACTGATAGATTACAGGTATTCACTCCGGAGAAGAGGCACTTAAAGGGCAATTACACTTTCATGAGAAAAAAATGAAAAAATAAAAAAATAATATAGCGTATACAAATATTGTAATTTAATGTTATTTAAAATGACCTTTTCAATCTGCAGCTCTGTAATGTTCTGTAAAATGCAATATGGCCACCTGGAGGCGTTCTTTATACAAATGGTGTGCAGAAAACCCCTCCCCGGAAATGTAGTTTCCTGCCTGTGTGATTGGCTCACTGATTTTTGAGAAGTAAAATACAAATAAGTCGGAAACAATTAAGATACAAATCAGATTTTGTGCCTCCCCTGCAAAAAATTTTTATTTTGGTAAGATACTCCCAAAGGGAAATCACATCTAAAGGGATGCAGACCCTCCCACTTTCCCCAAGCCCTGCAGGTGCAACAGCTGATTGAGAATTATGTAGCACACCCCCTAAGGAGCCACACATGTAAAGGGATCCCCCACCCCACACTACATCTTCCCAGAAATCTTAAGTCTGAAGAACAGTCCAGTGCTTTGTTTTAAATTTAATTGAGGCAAATAAATAGGGATATTATGGAATGCCCACTTGATCAAAGCAGACATGATTACAATGTACAAATATATTTAAAAGTGACTTCAGTAACTGTGATAAACTGTTTACTGTAGGGTCCCCGAAGAGGACATGTGGCCATAATTTGAGGTTAGAAGAAAGGAGGCTTAACCTTAGATTGTGGAAAGGGATCTTTACTGCTAGAGAAGTAAAAATGTGCAATACCTTTCCCTAGGAAGTGGTACAAGCTGAGAGTGCTGGCAACTTTAAAAAACCTTTTAGATGTCTTCCTCAGAAAGCAGAATATCCCTTTCATGACTGAGCCTATTTTTGAAATTTGGTGTTTACAAGTTAAAATCCATATTTTTTTCTATAAAATTACTTAGAGCCCCCAAACATTATATATATATATATTTTAGCAGAGAATCTAGAGAATAAAATGGCGATTGTTGCAATATTTTATGTCACACGATATTTGTGCAGCGGTGTTTTAAACGCAACTTTTTGGGAGAAAGGACACTTTCATGAATTAAAAACAAAACAAACAGTAAAGTTTCCCCAATTTTTTGTATAATGTGAAAGATGATGTTATGCCGAGTAAATAGATACCCAACATGTCACGCTTTATAATTGCACGCACAAACTACAGTACCTAAAAATCTCCATAGGCGACACTTTAAATTTTTTTACGGTTACCAGGTTAGAGTTACAGAGGAGGTCTAGGGCTAGAATTATTGCTCTCGCTCTGATGATCGCAGCGATACCTCACATGTGTGATTTGAACACAGTTTACATATGCAGGCTCGACTTCCGTATGCGCTTTCTTTGCTGCACGAGCTTGCGGGAACGGGGGCGTTTTAGAAAAAAAAAAATTCATATTTATTTTATTTATTTTTATATTAATAAATTGTGTTTTTAAAAAAAATGTGATCACTTTTATTGCTGTCACAGGGAATGTAAACATCCCCTGTGACAGTAATAGGTGGTGACAGGTACTCTTTATAGAGGGATTGGGGATCTAAAAGACCCCCGATCCCTCCTTTACACTTCAAAGTATTCAGATCACCGTTTTCGGCGATTCTGAATACTGTATATTTTTTTAAAACCGGCGCCATTGGCAGCCGAGTAAATGGGAAGTGACATCATGACGTTGCTTCCATTTTTACTATTAGGAGGCTGGAATGAAGCCGCTCACGGCTTTGTTCCAGTCCGTCCCCAGCCACCAGAGGCAGGTGATTGGTCATCGGGCCTCCCAATGGAACGGGAGGCCCGGTAAGAGTGGCAGTAGGCGGCGGGAGGGGGGACGTTTTAGCCACATCGGTTGTTATACCAGGAAAGCCGATCGCTGGCTCTAAAAAATGGTACCAGGATGATGCCTGTATAACCCCCGAAAGCCGAGTACGCACATCTGAAGGGGATATAAGAGACTATGGGAACTTTCAAAGAATAAAAATCACACACACATACATTCAATCTTTTAAACCATATAAACTATGGATGTCTTAATATTTGTGCAAGTATAATGAACAATATCATAATGTTTGTAATATGTGTGCAATGCTATCTTTGTTTCCTTTCACCAGGTGAATGTAACATATAAAAATAGCCGTGAGAACATTTGACCATGTATGTTACCAATGGAAAAACAAATGGATTTTCAGTCAGGATGAGACAATGGTCTGGTATAAACATTGGCTGTTTGGGCATTCAGACAAGTGGCCAAACTTTTGCCCATCCAACCTTCTTTTGGATTGAAGTTGATAATCTCATATAGAAGCAATATTTCTACAGCTTCTATATATGACAACCTCCTGCTGTCAGTGATTCCTAAAGATGTAGTGTATGCTTGCTCCCGAGGCATCCCTAGGAACCAATGACATCATTGTAAATCCCGGCCACATAAGAAAAGGGGTGGAGATAGCAGTGACATCACTGCCCAAATAGGGTCACTGGCCATATTTAAGCATTTTTCATTTAAAAGAAAATGGCCACTGTGATTCTGATAAGCCAACCCACCAACAGACCCCCACAATCATCGACCAGGGTTGTGGGGAAGAGGTTCTTGTTCTTATAAAGAAGTAATTGCCCCCCATGTTGAAGGCATGTGGCCTGGTATGGTTTGGGGGGGAGGTGCCTGCTCCTCCCTCCCCTTTCCTGGCCCGCCAGGCTGCACGCTCGGAATAAGGGTCTTGTATGGATTTTTAGGGAGACCTCCCACATTTTGTGTTTTATTTTGTTGAGTTCTCTCTTAAAATCAGAAAAAAAGTTTAAATTGTCAGCAAATGACATTTCACTGCCAGCTTCTCAAAAAAACAAAAAAACAAACAGAAACTTTCAGCACTTTCTGAACATGATGGAGATGCACCCCTTTAAAGGTGATATTAGGATACCCCCCTCCCCCGCATGTTATTTAAAGGAATTTTTCATTTTTACAGTTTCACTTTAAGCATTTTTTAAAAATCCCCGCTCCTGGTCAAGTGGAAATTTTAAAAATGTTTTTGTAATAGTACATGTTCCCCACCATCCATGCTATTTTTACATCTCCTTGCCTAGTAATCTAGAACATTGGCATTTTTAATTTGTTAGCCGAACAATGCTCAAACAGAACCCAATGACATGTAGTTCTGACAGCACCGCTCCAAGCCCACTGTGTGTAAAGTCCAATCAGCTTCTACCTCTGCTACAGGTGCTAGTCTTAATGAGAAGATCCCTTTTATTACCACTGCTAAATGTCACAGCTTCCTCTGGGTTGTTAGGGAACTGGTACCTGTTGGCATCCTAACAACCAGTAACTCACCCCCTCGCAGCACATTCAGCTACCAGCCAGGGATTCCTGACTGACAGGTGAATAGTAACAAATAGCAGGGATAAATAAAATGGCTTAGAATCCCCCCAAAATTTATACCAGTCCTTTAGTCCTGGTATGAATCTTAAGTGGAACCCCACAAAATAAGGATGTGATCTCCTCAAAATTTTACACCAGACCCTTATCCAAGCATGCACCCTGGATGGCTAGGATGAAGGGGGTTGGGCAGTTGTCTGCCCAATTCCAAACCATACCAGGCCACATGCCCTTAACATGGGGGTATCTTCCCAGGGGGACCACTTGCCCACAATCATGGCCCGGTAGTTGTGGGAGTCTGTGGGTGGGGAGCTTATCTGGATCTTAAAGACCCTTTAAATATAATGGGAAACATTTTTATCTTCTAAAAAGCTAAAGTATAGTTGCAAGTTTTTACATGTTTGTGCTTGAGGTTTATTATTGAAAAATATAAAGTAATACACTTGGGGGCTAAAACATATGAACACAAGTTACTCATTAGTGAGAGAACCCCAGGAGGAATTGAGAATGGAAAAGGATCTGGAGATTTTTGTAGACCACAGGCTCAGTAATAGCATGCAATGCCAAGGTGCAGCAATCAAGGCCAACAGACTGTTAGCATGCATTTAAAAGGGTATCTACTCAAGAGATAAGACTTCAGTTCTACTTTACAAAACTCTGGTTCGGCCACATCTGGCCTATGCCATCCAGTTCTGGTCACCACTCCTCAGGAAGGATGTGCTGGAACTGTAGAGAGTCCATAGAAGGGTAGCAATAAGGGGTCTGGAGGACCTCAGTTATGAAGAATGACTACAAACATTAAACCTATTCTCCGGGGGCGTGGTCTCGGCATGGAAGAGTGAGGACGGACTTTCCCAGGGCTCCCGGGCCTCGGCTCCTTCACAGGCCACCAGCACAGCCATACCCAGCATTACAGCTTCTCAGTCCCTAACTTCCCTGCCAGAGGAGAGACCCTACCGCTCTGTGGGTTCCGGAGCACTGATGGATCGGTTCCTGAAGCCGAAACAGCAAACGGCGTCCACACCTGATCCAGCCAAGATGGCGCCGAGCTCGGCCGCACAGACAGAGTCCGGATCGCCTGCAGCAAGAGAGGAGAAACAAGATCACGGTAATGATATGCTACCGTTTTCTCCCACTAGCGATCTCTCCCCCTGCTTCCCCCGCTCTCTGTCCCTTACACCCCTGGGCAGTCCAGGAGGTGAGAATAGCAGCTCCACACCATGGGCTTCACAGCACATACAGTCATCCCAGCACCAGCCCCCATTCCTCAGTGCATCTGTACATGTATCACAGCAGCTGCAGGTAACGAGAGAATCCAGTTCTCTAGCCATGCCCTCACAAGAGCACACAGCTCTGCTTAGTAGTGATAGAGCAATATGGGAACTTTTGCAAAAACTACCCACCAGAGAAGATCTAGATTCTGTGGCAACCAGAATGGAGACAGCACTTCGTGGGGAAATTGCAGGCATTAAGCAGGAAATAACAGAAGTGGCCGCAAGAGTCTCTACATTAGAAACAGACACTTCTACTCTTCGCAGTGATGTCCAAGCAATGCAAGGCACGCATGAAGAAGTAACTGACCAAATAGCGCAGCTGCACCTACTAATGGACGATTTGGAAAATCGTAACCGCAGGCGAAACATTAGGATCCGCGGCTTACCAGAGGCTACCCACCAGGCGGATCTCAAGACGACAGTTACTGCCATATTCAACGATTGTCTGGACCGCCCGACAGAGACCCCCATCATCATCGACAGAGTACACAGAACCCTCGGCCCTAGAGGTTCAACAGATGGCAGACCCAGAGATGTTCTTTGCTGCCTGCACAACTATTCTGTTAAAGAGGACATCCTTCAGAGGGCCTGGCGCAGAGGACAAGTTGACTTTGATGGAGCACAGATCAATCTTCTGCCGGATGTGTCCCGAAGGACGCTACAGATGCGCCGCTGCATGAAACCTTTGCTGGAGAAATTCGGCGAACAAGGAATCACCTACAAATGGGGCCACCCCTTCCACTTGATTGCAAGGAAAGGTGGGCGTACATACACCCTTCGACACCCCTCAGAAGTACCTACCTTCCTCAACTCTCTTGGTCTGCCAATAATGTCGCTTCCCAATTGGCTAGCATTCGCATTGCCGGCTGGCAATAACA
This sequence comes from Aquarana catesbeiana, assembly GCF_042186555.1. Taxonomy (NCBI): domain Eukaryota; kingdom Metazoa; phylum Chordata; class Amphibia; order Anura; family Ranidae; genus Aquarana; species Aquarana catesbeiana. Next base: position 256,163 of record NW_027362651.1, on the reverse strand, counting down.
ACCCATCGGTGTACCCTAATGGCAGACCCCAAAGGTCCAGGCGCAATCGCCAAAATCAACGCAGAAGGCCACAGGCCCCTCAAGACAACGAACCATGAGCCCCTTACAGCAGAAAGTCTCTTGGGCGCAGGGACTGTTCAAGTATTTGTTGTCCCCCTTCACCGGAGTAATGACATTGTCAACGATTGCCCCGCGGCTATATTTTTTCATTTTTACATCTGCTTAAAAACAACATTGTTTAGCCTGAGCTTGGCTACCTACTTTTCTCTTGTGGTCCCCCTTTGTTTGTTCATCCGGATTGACCTCCTCGCACCTTTCTGACCTACTGGCTCCATGGAGGCAAGTGAAGCTTCCTGTACCCTGATTAAAGGAGGGGGTGAGGAGAAAGAAACACATTTTCTCCCCCCTTTTTTTTTTTTTTTTTTTTTTTTTGTTTTTTCTCTCCATCCAGGAACAGAAGGAAAGTACACGGACAAGTAAGCGAGTCCCACAGTCACCGACATGTTTGCCTCTATTACCATAAGTTAGAGATAACAGACTCTATTTAAAGTAGCTTAACAGTAGTTGGAACATTACTGCATGCAAATTAACATTCTGTGAGACAGCCCTCGTTGCCTATTTCCTCTGGGTCCTTTTGAGAAATTTGTTTTGATAAGCGTCCTTAGCAAAACAAATACAGGCAAATTTTCTACTTTAAGGCCTATCTCCTTTTACTGAAATTTGGCCTATGAGTTTTGAGATATAGTGACCAGCACTGCTGACCTAACTATAAAGGCGAAAGCCTCAGGTTTGTTGTCCAATGGCGCAATATCCTGGATCTGAGCATTGAGCAAAATCTCAAACTCCGGGCCAATAAATCTCAAGTGAACACAATTACAAAACTTGTTAAGGCCCTCTTCCCCCCCCCCCCCCCCCTTTTTTTTTTTTTTTTTTTTTTTTTATCTGAGGATAAACATCCCCTCAGATAATTGTATTGGCACCTGGTAGATGTTTATTGTATGCCCTTAGAGAGTTGGTGTTTCCTGACTGGCATAATTGATTTTGTCAAAAGGTTCGCGAACTTGTACAATGAAAGTTTGTGAAATTATCTCCTCTGGGACCGCTAGCAATCTTATTGCTTAATTTGCTTTAATGCAAGTGGTAATAGCAGTGTTGAATTAACATTTTACAAAATATCACAGTAATGTCCTTAAATATTTTGTGGTTGTTGATTGTGCCATTCTGGAAATCACTAAGGATGTCTGTATTGCATTTTGCCAAGATACAGAACATTGTCAAAATATAAATGTGCTTCTGTACCACAATACAGAACACAGAAAGGGGTACAGGTGACTCGCAATGCTTAACAATTTTGATGCATATCACTAAAGTGAATTTAACTTCTAAGATGAGATACAGAGAGACTACTTAGTATCAAGATGGGAAATTCTTACATCAACCAAAGATGAATACCTGCTAGGGGATGTTATTATCCTACCAATGGTCCCCCACCTTCCCCCCACTTCCCCATCCCTCCTCCCTCCTCTCTCCCCACCATCCCCTACATTTACCCTCCTCTTCCCTCTCCTCACCCCTTCCCATACCCACCCCTCCTTTTTGCCAACTACCCTATCCCAGGACACTGAGAATGTTCCAGACGGAATTGTCTCTCCCAGATATGGAGACTAGAGTAGAGGGTTGTGGACCGCTCTTATTTGGCCTGGACCCGGTAGGTTTAGCGATCCATCTAGTAAACAGAGCAAACAACAAGAGACCAGAATTTGACACAGTTCTTTCAATTACGGTTTTACTTACTGCCTTAGTTTTGATGGTCATAATGTTAAGACGTGTTATGTTGAATTTAACGTCACAAGGTTTTATGTAATGTGTTATTAAGGGGCTATCTCTTTGCAAAGAAGCATAAAAGAACCAATGCAGTCCCTGACAGGACGGCTCCTAATGAGAAATGGACTGGGGGGGGCTCGCGTTCCGGGAGCCCCGACCTCTGAAGTGCCCTACCTCTTCCCCCACTAGGCCCTAGCTGCCCAATTAGGCAGTAACTCTCCGATTGGAGATTTAGATTGCTCCTATTTTTTCCTATTTGTCCTCCCTTTCTTCTCTTTATCTCTTCTTGCCCCAATCTTTGTTCCTCCCCACCCTCTCACTGTAACTCTTGTATTCTATACCGTTTTCCCCCTCCCCTTCCTCTCCCCCGCATCGCTAACGGTGTTGGTTTCTGGCGAGGTCTGGCGACCCGACCCTGTTCTGGCAGACATGTCTCTGAAGTTGATATCCTGGAATGTAAAGGGCCTAAATGCTCCAGAGAAGCGTTCTAGTTGCCTTTCGGATCTCTGGAGGCAAAGACCCCAGATCGTGTTCTTACAAGAGACCCACTTTCGGGCGGATTGTATCCCTAAACTCCACAGTAAACATTTCCCAATAGTGTACCACAGTGCTTCACCCTCCTCAAAATCTAAAGGGACAAGTATCCTTCTGGCTGGGACGTTGTCCTGGCAGCTGGGAGACCTCCATGCTGATCCTGAAGGTAGATACCTCTTTGTCAAAGGTACCATTCAGTCACAGACATTCACATTCGCAAACCTGTACTTGCCAAACGTGGACCAACTGCAGGTACTTGAATCATGCTTGGACGCCCTGGCTTCCTTCACAGAGGGAACATTAGTAATAGGGGGAGACCTTAATCTTACCATAGATCCTCGTAGGGATACATCATCGGGATCCTCGGCCCTGTCTTTGAGATACCGGAACCGAATCAAAGACCTATTGCATTCTCATCGTTTAGTCGACATATGGCGGATTCTTCATCCGCAAGAGAAAGATTACACCTTCTTCTCAGCTGTCCACAACTCATATTCCAGAATTGACCTCTTTCTGGTCTCCCACGCCACGATCCCACTTGTCACGGGGGCTCAGATCGGACACATAGCGCTCTCTGACCACGCTCCGATCTCTTTGACCTTAAATTTGAAACGGCCGGCTCCCAAGGGAGCCACCTGGCGTCTAAACGAATCACTTATCCAAGACCCGGAGGTGAGAGCAGATATTTTGCGAGAACTGAATCTCTTTTTCGAGAGCAACAAACAATCAGTCCCAAACCCGCTAACTATATGGTCAGCACATAAATGTTACATAAGAGGAATACTTATTAAACATGGCCACAGACTCAAAATAGCCAGAGAAAAAACACTATCTGAACTACTTGTAAAATTACACGATTGCGAAAAGCGTCACAAACACCATCCAGATAGGGCCATAGAGGCAGAAGTAACCAAGCTCCGAGAGCAAATCAGAGAGCACTCCCTGTTTCATGCTAAGAATAACCTTTTGAGGATACGTAGAACCTTCTACGAGTTTGGAGATAAGTGCAGTAGAACACTAGCAAACGCCATACGGACACAGCGCAATCTTTCTTACATTACTGCCTTATCTTCTTCCACAGGAGCCAAAATTTACGACTCCGCAGAAATGGCTGAGTCCTTCAGAGTGTTCTATGAAGCCCTGTACAATCTACACTCCTCTCCCTCTGGGACACGGAACCCAAATAGTTTAGACTCTATTGAGGCATATCTTGCTGCTGCAAAGCTGCCTTCCCTCAATGAGGAGGAGGTAGATTTGCTCTCACAGCCTATTACCCCAGATGAGTTCACAAAGGCCTTAACCAACACCCCGACGGGGAAAGCACCCGGCCCCGATGGTTTCACCATCACTTATTATAAAACCTTCCAAACTCAACTGGCAGCTCACTTCGTCACCGCTTTCAATGCTATACAGGATAACCACGCCATACCTACAGATATTCTACAAGCCAGTATATCTGTCATCCCTAAGCCTGAAAAAGACCCACTGATGTGCGCGAGTTACAGGCCTATCTCCCTTCTTAACTGTGATCTGAAGCTATTTACAAAAATCCTAGCTGAGCGAATAGGCCCAGTTCTCCAACGCATAATCCCTCTGGACCAAGCAGGTTTTATCCGTAACAGAGAGGCTCGAGATAATACTATCAGAACGATAAACGTAGTGGCTAGGGCTAAACACCTCAACATACCATTCATGTTGTTATCTACAGACGCCGAAAAGGCGTTTGACAGGGTAAATTGGACTTTCCTCTTGGCCACCCTGCGACGCCTTGGCATACCGGTTCCTATGTTGTCCTGGATCTCGGCCATATATTCCTCTCCCACAGCGACAGTTAGGGTAAATGGGAGTACCTCTAGCCCATTCAAGATAAGCAATGGTACGAGACAGGGATGCCCACTTTCCCCGCTCCTTTTCATAATTTCACTGGAGCCCTTTTTACAACATATAAGGCTTAACCCAAATATCAAAGGACTCGAGACAAGCACTTATCACCATAAAATTGCCGCATACGCGGACGACCTATTATTTTACATCTCGGATCCTCATACGTCCCTACCAAACTTACTATCGGCCATACGTAAATACGGGGAGTTATCGGATTTCAAAATTAACTTCCAAAAGTCAGAGGCGCTGAACATAACTCTTACCCCTAGATCCCGGGCTTCCATTAGTGGCAATTTCCCCTTCCGGTGGTCCCCCCAGGCCATCAAATACCTAGGCACAAAAATCCCTTCTGATCTACACCTCATTTACCAACACAACTTTCAACCACTTTTGAGCGTGTTTTCCTCAGACCTAGACAGATGGAGGGACTTGGCGGTCTCCTGGCTCGGCAGGTGCAATGTCTTAAAAATGAACATCATGCCGAGACTGCTTTACCTCCTCCAGGCACTGCCTGTTGGGATACCGCGGGACTTCTTCCGCAAGTTACACTCGTTATTTGTCAGATATGTCTGGCGGGGCAAACCACCGAGGATCAAGAGATCCCTACTACAAAGACCAAAACTGAGAGGAGGCGTGGGTCTACCTGACCCAGCTCTATACTACACAGCAGTGCACATGAACAGAATTGTAGACTGGTGCAGACACTCATCACACAAACTGTGGATTGGATTAGAACAGGAGTCGATCCCGTTTCCCATTGAGGGTCTACCCTGGAGTGGAACTCGCTCTTCCAGATTTTTACCGACACACCCACTGCGGGATGCCACTTTGGAGGAACTCCGCAGATACTCCAGAATGGTGGAGAAACCTAATTTTCCTTCCCCAATGACACCCATAATTGGACACCCGGATTTCCACCCAGGCCTTTCCGATCGGTCCTTTCGGCTCCACTCGAATCGGAGTATAGTTAGAGCCTCTTCCTTTTGTGGGCCTTCGGGTTGGAACGACCCTTCTACCATATACCCTAGTTTTAGAGCCTCCATATTGGGCAGATGGAAGATCTTACAATTGTCACACTTTCTCAGATCTCTTCCAGAAGCTCAGGGTTTTAGGAGACAACCCACACCTTTTGAGGAGCTGTGCATGGGTGAAGAACCAATTCGGAAATCTCTTTCTCAATCTTACAACATCTTACTAACCCATCTGTCCCAACAGGATCCCCCATACTTGGGAAAGTGGGAGAGAGATTTGAACACCACGTTTACAGAAGACCAAAAGACCCGAATCCTCTTCTTTGCACATAAATCCTCTCTATGTAGCAAATACCAAGAAATTACCTTCAAAATTCTGACACGATGGTATAGGACTCCCTCGGTGTTGGCATCCATTTTCCCGGGACACAGTCCTCTGTGCTGGAGATGTGGCACACAAAATGGCACGTTAATCCACATCTTCTGGGAATGTCCGGTCTTGACTCCTTTCTGGAGGCAGGTACTGGAAATCATCCACAAACTCACTGATGTGGCTCTCCAGAACAATCCAGCGGCAGTACTCCTGAACCTGACTCCAATGTCTAGTAAGCGGTACCGCAAATCTTTGCTGAAACACCTCCTGAATGCGGCTAGGGCGTGTATTCCCAGCATGTGGAAGCAGCAGTCCGCTCCAACAGTGACACAATGGTTTAACAGGGTCTGTGATATTCAGCAGATGGAGAGCCTCACAGCTGCTCTCAGGAATAAGGAGGAGGAACATGGCACCCGTTGGACACATTGGAATATGTTCCGCTTCTCAGATGACTATAACTCGTACATATAGAAGTTTGTTCCCGGAGGCTTCGGGACTGTGGGCCGCCGGCCTCGCCAGAACCCTATGCCTACCCCTCCCCCCTTCTTACTTTTCCACTTCTGTTTCCCCCCTTTTCTATTCCTTTTTCCCTTTCTTGACACTAATAGTGTTCCTCGCCTCCTTTCCCCAGCGGTGGGGGGGGAGGGGGGTAGGGGAAAAACAACACAAACAAAAACAAAAAAAACCCCGGATTGCAGTATCCCACATTGGTGCCACCCCTATGCCCGTAGGGTTGAACACCATAAATTGTATATAACGCAATGCATAGACTTAATTCACCAAAAGATGGCAGAGCACTACTCAGACAACAGGGATAGACTGGAGTGACCCCTTGAGAGTCACATAGTTAGCTACAATGTCATGTCGCCATACCTGCTGTTAAACTAATACATATTTGATTTTCTTTTCTTTGCTATGTGTGAAAAATATTTACAGAAACAGATAACTGTCATACTGTATTGTTGAACTCTATGTATAATCTGCACTCCCAAAATAAAGATTTAAAAAAAAAAAAAAAAAAAAAAAAAAACCTATTCTCCCTGGAGAAACACTTATGAGCAGATATGATCACAATATGCCAATTTTTAAATGGTAAAATCGCATTAAAAACGCTGCGCTATCAAAGGTATAAGCATAGGGCCTCTGAACTGGTAAAAATATATCCTCTACACCGTGGTAATAATAATGTATAAAATATATGATGAAAAGTATATAAAATAACAAGTGCTTAATAGCCAAAAAATAAAGTGACAATGTGCATTCATATAGTGATGAAAAATATTAAAACAAATAAGTCAGTGGAAATCTAAATAGATCCAAATACTGGAATTATAAAAAAGTGCTTCAGTGCACTGTGCAAAGTTCAAATTGATCCAATTTACAGGTGCTCCACACTCCATGCGATCCAGTATGCTGTGAAAGTGATGCGATAATCAGACGCTGTGTTCTCACTCAGGTCCTCCCCCCCCATATAATGAAGGCTCACCTTAAGGTGTGTGACCTTGCTGTTAAGCTTGGTCAATACACGCTTTGGAACCACTACAGGGTTCAGCAGTGCATCCCGAATCCTGGATCAATCGCCAATGTGCCTCAGTAAATCAATGAAAAAAGGATGCTTAGCAGATCAGCTGTTAGGAATGATCATCATACCATCCTGTTACCGGCCGGTTTCAACCATTCGTTTTTTGCTTGATGTAGAATGGCGCACTGAAGTGCCTGGATATTGTGAGTACCCTGTGTGGGACCTGTTTATTTTTGTTTCAATAAATTGTATAAGCATACTACACTATGAGATCCTTTTTTCATTGATTTACTGAGGCACATTGGCGATTGATCCAGGATTCCGGATGCACTGCTGAACCCTGTAGTGGTTCCAAAGCGTGTATTGCTTAATAGCAAAGTCACACATCTTAAGGTGAGCCTTCATTACATGGGGGGAGAACCTGAGTTGGAACACAGCGTCTGATTATCGCATCACTTTCACAGCATACTGGATCGCATGGAGTGTGGAGCACCTGTAAATTGGATCAATTTGAACTTTGCACAGTACATATAAGCACTTGTTTATAATTCCAGTATTTGGATCTATTTAGGTTTCCACTGACTTATTTGTTTTAATATTTTTCATCACTATATGAATGCACATTGTCACTTTGTTTTTTGGCTATTAAGCACTTGTTATTTTATATACTTTTCATCATATATTTTATACATTATTATTACCACGTTGTAGAGGATATATTTTTACCAGTTCAGAGGCTTTATGCTTATACCTTTGGTAGCGCAGCGTTTTTAATGCAATTTTAGTACTCTTACATGGTTTATGAGACATATTTACCACTTGCAGCTCATTCAAAGAGGACTTATTGGTTTATTATTGTTAGTGGAGGCTCACAGGACATTCTATATAATTTTTAAAATGGTGATTCTAACACAGAGAGTAAACTATTCAGCCTCAGGTTTTTAAGAAGATACGCAGCCACGCAAAGAAGTTGGATGAGAAGCGGATTAACGTTCAACTCTGTAAGGGGTTATTTACTGTTAGATCGGTAAGGATGTGGAACTCCCTTCCACAGTTGGTGGTGTCAGAGAGTGTTAATAAAACTTTTAGATGGATATCTTACCGGATGCAATATACAAGATTATGGTAGTGACATAAACACACATACAGAGGTTGAACTGGATGGACTGGTGTCTTCATCCAACCTTATCAATTATGTACCTATGTTTATGTGTCTATATAAGACTGTGGTTTGTGGTAAAACAATGAAAACCTTTTTTTGGGGTACAAAGTACAGCAAGTAGGCTCAGGTCCTGTTTAGCAATGCAGGCTGATTTACTAAAACTGGAGAGGGCAAATTCTGGTGCAGCTCAGCACAGAAGCCAATCAGCTTCCAGGTTTTTGTGTCAAAGCTTAATTGAACAAGCTGAAGATAGAAGCTGATTGGCTACTGTGCACAGCTTCACCAGATTTTGCACTCTCTAGTTTTAGTAAATCAACCCCACTGTCTCTTTAAAACCCTGTTGGCGGTGGAAAGTTATGTGTATAGAATCATTGAGTCCCTCTGGGTGCTCCAGATCCTTCACAATACCAGCAATCACCTGGCTTTCTAGAACAGAATGTGGATCATTTGGGGGGTATTGTCCTGTCATTTTAGGGCTTCAAGAAATGAGGACATCAGTACATCAGGACTGATCAGTATTCAGATCTATATCCCATAGTGTGTAGAACATTCCTACAGACTAAATAATATACACTGATTTGGGTTATTTTTACACAACAAATGTAGCAGAATACATATTGGTCTAAATTTATTAAGAAATATTATTTATTTGCAAAATTTTATAATCAACATTTTTAACCAGAATAGATTTTTCTCATTTATATTGCAAAACTTAAAAACTTGATGGTGATTAAATCCTACCAAAATAAATCTCTATCTGTTTAAAAAAACTGCTAAAATGTAATGTGGGTACATTGTTGCATGACTGAGTAATTATCATTCAAAGTGTTAGAGTGCTGAAAACTGAAAATGGCCTGGGCCAGAAAAAGTGGTGGTGGTGGGGGAGGGGGTCAGCCTATTCTTGAGGTGGTTAAAAATGGAATTACCAATAGAAAAAAAAGAAAACCAGAACAGAGCACCACTGCTGGTCAGATCCCTCAAGATGACTTAAAATCCCCCCAATGTGCTCAGAATTAATAAATGAATATATCATCTTGACTTTTAAAGTTTAGCCCTAAAACCTTATAGATACCTTGCTGTGTGTGACTTCAGGAAATCAGTGCCAGAAATATTTCCTGTATAACTAGAGTCAGACAACTCTGATATGAAAGCATCTGAACAGCCAAAGAACTATTATTCTCCAAGGAGAGTTCAGCAATGGCAGCCTCCATTAGGGAGACCAGTGAATGTCTGTTTGTTGATCTCCCTATCTATTTGTAACCCAGAAGTGATCAGTAAAATGTGACTTCGGGGTCCTGTTGCCACTGGGAAGAAACTAATGGAGCGTGATCTGAACTCCATTAGTTTAATGGAGGGCAGGGGAGACATCAGGGGTCTCATTAAAGGGAACCTGAGAAGGAAGTGTCACCAGCACACCAGGATCTCCAAAACTGGATCCAAAATTTTAATCACATAGTATCAAAAAAATAAATAGAAGCGATGTTTCGGAGCCACGCAGGACCCCTTCATTAGGCATGTGACCACAGAAGCTCTTCCTCTGTACCATATGGACTGAATTTGGATTTAAAATTATCAATAAAGGTGTTGTATTAGCCTGCGGACATCCAGGACTCATTTTTGCTACTTGATCCATTGCAGAGCCTTCACCTGTGAGCCTTGCTAGGGTGTGTGCTTCAGGGAGATTTTGTCTGGAGCAGCAACACTTTTTCTTTTGTCTTCATCTGGACAGATAACAAGGGTGCCTGCTCACTAAAGCTTCATTCTTTCTGCACATGTTATCAACACGCATGCTGGAGGGAGAACAATAATTTTAGACCTGTTATCAGTTATCTGGTATGAGTGGATCATGGGTGCAATGTCAGGTTCCTGAAGACAAGTCCTTCAGCTTTCTGCCCATACATCTGTACAGGATTTTTGTTAGAAAGCTGAATGGACTACAAGTGCACTGATCAGCACAATCAGTTCATTGATACTACAATTCTGTCTGCCATGATGGAAGACAGGACTTGTCATTTATTCATTCACAGATTCTTGTGAATGAATAACATGGCTATGTGGGTGGGGCTGATTTTAAATGTGACTGTATTATTGGGAGAGAGGAACCCCCTACCCACTGGGATGGGGGGTGAGGGAACATGTGCTGGATCATGTTACACCCTAAATACTGATGTGCCATGTAACATGTTCCAAAAGGTGAACTTAGACTTTAAAACATTATCTATGGAAAAGTGAAGGTACTAAACTTTGTCATCATTTCAGTTGCAGGTCATATTAAAGCTTGACATACTGGCTATCTATTTATTTAGTGCAACCTCATCTTTAATATTTTACCAAATAAGTGGGTAATATATTACATTTGTATGGCCTAAAATGAACTTTGTGTATCTTTTACTGAAAACAAAAGATTACATTTGGTAAACCATTGCACTAATATCATGTGACAGAAAAAGCTGATACAGCAAGCATTGTTTCTCCAGGGTCTCTGCTTTCAGAAAATATACTGTATACTGTTTGGGGGTTTTATCTAATCTTCAGGCCTAAAATAATTTTTTTAACATGCAAAAATAAAAAAAAAACAGCTCCAGAAGTGAAAGGGTTAAACACCTCTAAACTAAACATGAACCTAAACTGGGTGTAATTTTTGTCTGGGCACATTGTGTTCCAGTACTGAACTGACCGAGTATAAAAAGATACGAGTAAACTTTCATTGGACGCTCTCACCTTATACTTTAGTGTGTGTGGATTTATTTCAGATTTTTTGTTATTTATTTTAAAAGAGAAATCCATGTCATGTAATGCTTGAGCCAAAATGTAGACTGCAATATACACTCTATAGGATGATTTCTCATCAGGATAATATAAATCAAGTGAAAGTGTCTCCAAACTGCAGTTCCTAAGAGGTGATCTAGTTGTGAGTGGAATAAGGAAATTTTTAATTTGTTTTTTTGAAAAGCATCTAAATTCAGTTATGATAATATCCTCCATCAGGGGGTCATTTGGGCGGCTGGATGGATAAATACTATAAAAATATCTCAGCAATCCCTTTATGTAGAGATAGGGGAACGTAAACACCAAGCTGCAGTTACTAAGAATAAAAAACATTTCACTCATTGACCAAGAATCTGGTATAATAAATGTTTTCTCCATGTAATAAGGGACATTATTATCCAAAAACTTGTAATAAGTCAGACTAACTGAGCCACAAATAATAAGAACTTCCGTAGTTGAGGTCCGCAGCTCTGGAGGAATTTTATTACAATTCTTTATAGACACCAGAATCTTGAATTCAATACAAATTCCATGATTAGATAAATGTTTGCTGAGTTGTCGGATCTCCCTCTCTCCATATTCATCATCAGATGTAAGGATCCCGACCCAGTTCCACTTCAACCTTTCCAGTAACTTTGCTATGGCCACATATTGCATCTCATCATCCGGAACTGTCCGGAAAAAGTTTGGATACATCTTTCTATTACTCAGTAAAGTATCTCTGGCTCCATAACTAATCTAGAAAGAAAGAAAGCAGTCTGTATAATCAACCTGGAACTCTTAATGGACAGAAAAAAACCTTAGAAAATATTTTAATTTTTTTTTTTTTTTTTTTTTTAAGGGCAACAAACATGTCATTTGGGCTGTCTACAGGAGATCTATAAGCAGATTTTAGTGGTGCTTTTATTTCACCGGACCAATCGGATAAAGATGTAAGAGTAAATGTATTATTTCATAAATGATTACAGTCATCAGTGAAAGCTGATAATATGACATTAATGGGGAATTTATCAAAACTGGAGCAGCCAGAATCTGGAGCAACCAATCAGCCTCTATCTTCAGCTTGCTCAGTTAAACTTTGAAGATGACATATAGAAGCTGATTGGTTGTCATACACAACTGCCCCAGATTCTGGCTGCTCCAGTTTTGATAAATTCCCCTCTAATGCCCCGTACACACGGTCGGATTTTCCAATGGAAAATGTCCGATCGGAGCGTGTTGTTGGAAATTCCGACCTTGTGTGGGCTCCATCGGACATTTTCCATCGGATTTTCCGACACACAAAGTTGGAGAGCAGGAGATAAAATTTTCCGACAACAAAATCTGATCGCGTCAATTCCGACCGTGTGTGGCCTGTTCCGACGCACAAAGTGCCACGCATGCTCAGAAGAAATTCCGACACGGGACAGCTCATTCTGGTAAACTTAGCGTTCGCAATGGATACAGCACTTTCGTCACGCTGCAATGTTAAAAATGGTTTAATACAGCGCACTCTCTTCTTCTTTATAATGTGACAAGAATGAAATCGTTTTGCTGCTCATATTCACACACACTTCTCACAAACTTTTATTTGTGTTTTTTTAGTGGGATTCCCTGAATATATTGTTATTAGTTGTCACATCTGACAGTTTTATATTTTTTAATTTTTTTTTTATTTTGGATTTTAAGCCTTTTTTTTTCTTTAATGTTTGGATTTTTTCCAAGGCTGATCTTTGTTCAATGTTATTTTTATTTTTACTCCCGAATATTTTTGGGTGTGTTTTGTGTGTCAAGTTACCCCAACACCATTGATATCTTTTATTATTTAATCTCCAGGAGGTTGTTTGGTGTTGGTGTCCCTTGTTCATTTCACATTGTATATTTGAAATGTACCTGAATCCTCACAAACAAACTGTCATTTTTGAAGTAAAACACATAGGAGAGTATAATTCAAAACAAAAATCCTTTATTAAGGGATCAGAACCAAACAAAGAGGAAGGCAACACTGGATCAATAGGAGAAATTAGTGAAGCCTGGGACCCCCACGGCAGACATCAATTCTTCAACATCAAAATTGGTGGCCTGAGGAGTCCATATCTAAGGGAGGGCAGTCTGGTCCAGAATTCGCAGAGATCCGGATAGTAGCAGATGACATCTGTGTCCCCAGGCTGTGGTACCACAAGAGGCTGCATTTTTTTGGCTGACCAGACTGAACCCAGGGCAATCACTGTCTGGTCTTCCTTCCACGCTTCCTTCCGGGCTGTGGCTGTGCAGTTGGAGATGTGGCAGGAGGAGGAGTAGGACCTGGAGGAGGAGGAGGAGGAGGACTGGGAGGACCTGGAGGAGGACTGGGAGGACCTGGAGGAGAGGGAGGAGGAGGAGGAGGACCTGCAGGAGGAGGAGGAGGACCATCCCAAAGATGTGTGTGAGGTGTAATTTGGCCCCTCATACCTTTCTCCAGAGCCTCTGATATGAGGGCCTCACACATGGCTTTTTGGCCCTCCTCCATCCTCTGCATTTTATATGCTATGAATGCAGCAATGTTCTCCTGCATGGTGTGGGGTGCTCCCAGGGTGCTCCCAGGACCTCTGTAGCCCTCCAAAAGAATGCTATAGCCGCCTCCTCTAGGGTACTCGTCCTACTGCCACTCTCTCTTTTTTGATATCAGCCAGCCGGCTCGGCCTGGCCACCTCCTGGCTGAGACTTCCCTGTGTATGAAAAAGGGACATGGTTTTAGTTTTTGCTTCATCAATCACAATCCTAAATTAGTACTCCAAACTAACATATAGTTAACATCATTGATTGGACAAGCAGAAATATTTAGAGGAATGCTATACCTGGCTCAATCTGGGCTCCTCCACATATCGCCTGGAAGGCCCAGGTTGGGCGTCAGAAGCCTCAGCCGGGGGGGAAGGAAGCGTGGAAGAAAGACTGGAGAGGGATGGCCTGGGTTCAGTCTGGCCTGCCAGAAAGTGCAGCCTGTCGTAGTACAACATCCTGGGGACATAGATGTCATCTGCTGCTCCGGATCTCTGTGAATCCAGGACTTTCTTGCGCTCCCTCAGATATGTACTCCTCAGGCCACCAATGAAAATCTTTAAATAAGTGATGTCTGCCGTGGGGATCACCTGCTTCACAATTTCACACAATTGCTCCAGTGCTGCCTTCCTCTTTGCTTGGTTCTTAAAATGGGGGTGGGTAATCTCCCACAGACAGGGCAGCTCCCTTAGCATATCTATGAATACTGCCATGAAGTCATTATCTTTCATTAAGATATCCATGTTCACTGCAAGACACAACACAAGACAAAGCCTAATGTCAGACAAAACTCTCCTAATCTTGTTACAATATAGGCCTCAATCTAGAAGCAGTATAGGCACAAGTTTGTCTCTTACCTTTCGTTCTTACGATCGGCGCATCCAATGCTCCTTCCTCCGCTCACAGATCGTACGTAATACGCATGCGTGTTACGCTTTATACACACTGCGCATGCGTGTAACTCTGCCCGCCCCTGATGTTCTTTCTAGTGTATTCCCCACCCCTTTTCGTTCAGCGCAGTGGGTGAAGAGCACATGGCGGAGTCAGAGCAGGTGCGTGCTAATTCTAGCAACGAGGAGGAGGAGGAGGAAAGCCCGGATCCAGGCACGTCCCGATCCAGAAGGAGACGATTTAAGGCCACAAATATCTCATTTGGGGAGATGTTGGAGATGGTCGACATCATGAAGAAGTCCGACTATGACGGAAAATATGGGCCTTACCCCAACCCCAACATCAGAAAGGCCAAGATCATGGCGAAAGTGGTCAGGAGTCTTGAGAGGAATTTCGGGGTACGAAGATCAAAAGATCAGCTCAGGAAACGGTAGTCGGACCTGAAGTTGAGAGAGCCAGAGCAGTACCGAAAGATCCGGAGAGTGCTGCAAAAAAGTAAGTAGTTGTGCTGTGTTCCTATTCTTCTGTCTTTATTCCGTTCGTTCTGCTCCATATGCTTTTATTAATTGTAACGTTTAAAAAGGTCAACTTTAATGTTCATGGGCCCATTATTCGTTCGTATCAAACATTTTTCTTTCGGCCTCTAGAACACCATTGTTTAGGCCATATGCATTTTCACACATTTTTGGGGGCCTACTTGGATGCCAAATATTTGTTTGTGTAGATGGGTTTGTTACTAGAATGAAATGCAAACTAGATTGTGTGTAAGGAGAGGACACTGAGCAGCTGTTTTCACATCTGGACACTGGAGCACTAGTGTGGGACCCCAGAACACCATTTTTATTAGGGGGGGCACACAGGTGCTCCAGTGTATACTATAGGGGGGGCTACATCTGTGAAGCTTGTACCAAACAGTATTGCAGCTTGACAAAGGACACTAAAAAATATACATCTTGGAACTCGGCTAAAATAGACAATTGTACCCCACTTCCAAGCAATGTTTCCTATTTCTAGTTCTGCCATCAAATATCTGTGTGCTAAGTATACCATTTTTGTTTTACATAGGGGAGAAAAGACTCGGAGGACACCCCTCATCCCAGGAGACCAGAGACCCCCCCTCTGGAAGAAGGGGAAATACCAACCCAAGAAGCTGAGCAGGAGGAAAAAGAAGACGTGGTGGAGATTGGCACCACAACATGTGAGTGTCTGCGACCACAGGCTCAGGAAAAAAGATGGATGGTGGCATATTTTTGAGACCTTTTTTTCTGTTCTTTATCTCTTTTTAGGTGATCGTGATCCAGAACGCTTTACATCTGAAAGTGCCCAGATACTGATCGGGGAGATCATGGGGTGTAATCTCCAATTGCAAAACATCCAGCAACAAATCAGTGATGTTATTAAAGAAAATAATAACATCATTGATGTTTTGGGGCGAATTTAAACCCCACAAAATCACCTGTTTTATCTTACGAAAATTTTTACAATGTTTAGAAAAGCCAAATTTGGAGGATGCACACAGTGTGCCAACATGTGCTATCTGCCATCACGGGAGATCAATGGACGCGTTTTGGGGGTGCAACCCCTTCCTCAATTATAAAGTCGCATTGAGGAAGGGCTTGCTCCCCCAAAACACGTCCCTTGATCCCCCCTGATGGCAGATAGCACATGTTGACATTCGTAAATTGGTGTGCATCTTCCAAATTTGGCTTTTCCAGGGGTGATTTCCCCCCATCTGAACGCTATATCAAACCCAGTTCCTAAATACTCATGTCTGATATAGCCTTCAGGTTTTACCTAATGTGAACTTTGTAAGTTCAAGTTTTTTGGCTTTCTTGCTGGTTTTACACAGGCCTGTTTTATCTGAAATGGATATTTCGATTTTTGATAATGCTACTGCAAACATTGTTATACAACAAACATGTTGGTTTGTTTTAAAAACCTTTGGGAAATGCATATGTGATTGTGCAGGTATAAAAAAGTGCCTTACTCAAGAATGTGTGGATTATTGTCTCAACACTACAACACTTTTGGGGTGATGTAATTGCTGTTTTATGCAAAAATGGGGGTTATTTCCTAAGGGCAAATACACTTTGCACTACAAGTGCAGGTTCAGTGCAGTTACAAGTGCACTTGTAGTGAAATGTGTTTTGGCATTTAGGAAGTACCAGCCAACACTGTTTTTTATAAGGTTACCCAATCACGACATTTTCTGCACTCAACACATTTCTGTCAGGGTCAGTTAAAACAAACACAAGCAGTAAATGTCCACAAAGAATTTCTTTTGGTCGTTTTTTATTTGAAAAAGGTGTCACAGATTGTCTGGCATATTTATAGCCCCCCTACCCGCAAAGAACTCCAGGTATCGTAACCGGACATCACAGGCCCAACTGAGCCAGCATAGTTGGCTGAATGTTTTCTTAAAAAATTATGGAGAACACAGCAGGCAAGTATTGTATGGTTCAGTTTATACTCCGCCATATGGATGGGTGTCAGAAATAATCGGAACCGGCTGGCCAGGATTCCAAATGTGTTCTCCACCACTCTTCGGGCTCTGGCCAGCCGGTAATTAAAAACCCTCTGTTCCGGGGTGAGGGTCCTCATCGGGAATGGCCGCATCAGGTGGTCCCCCAGCGCAAATGCTTCATCAGCAACGAACACAAATGGGAGACCTTCAACATTGTCCTCTGGAGGTGGCAAGTCCAAACTGCCATTCTGGAGACGCCTGTAGAACTCCGTCTGGGCGATCACTCCACCAAAGGACATCCGGCCATTCTTCCCCACGTCCACATACAAGAACTCGTAATAAGCCGAGACCACCGCCAACATCACTATACTATTAAACCCTTTGTAATTATAATAGTTCGACCCCGAGTTGGGTGGTTGGAAGATGTGGACGTGTTTCCCATCAATTGCCCCTCCGCAGTTAGGAAAGTCCCACCGCTGGGCAAAGTGGGAGGCCACAGTCTGCCATTCCTGTGGCGTGGAAGGAAACTGTTGAGGAAAAAACAATAAACATTACTATTTTTTCACAGAAACATGGCAAGCAGATTAGACACAAACATTATGGGGCAACCTCCAGATAGCATTTACTAAGGGGAATTTAACAAGGCCAAAGTATAAGGTACACCTATCATATTCCCCCTCCCCCCCTCTCATGGGCCATTTCTAACATTATAGGGGGGGGAACTCTTGGACAGGTAACCCTCTTCACTTCATTGAGAGATGAATGCCTAAATAATGGGTATTACTTGTAACAGACCCTCCTTAGTTACACTATTGGCAGACCACTGGACAGGTAAGAAGTGTCATAATACAAAGATAAAAATACACACTGTACACATTTGAGGACATTTGAACATTCTGCTATTACCTATCAAGATAATAATAGAATAACAAAACTTTAAACAGTACCATTGGAAAGTATACAGGCAGGCCCTTGCACTACATGCTTTGGGGAATTCATCCATAAATCTGACCAGTAAAGAGGTGGGTATAGTGTGTATGGGTTTGGCAAAGTCAGCAGATAGATGATTGAGGATAGAGAATTGGGATCAGCTGACTTAGCAGTTGGGGGAGGGAGGGTTAAAAAAAATTGGGGGACACCACAAAAAAAACCCTCTGGCACTCTGCCTTAATTGAAATCAAAAATCACATTTCCAAACATTTTAGGGGGTGTTTGGGGTAAAGCACTACTATGGAGCAGATAAAATACATTGTTAAGTGACTACATGAGGTGAATATAGGCCAGGAGACACCATGCTGGGGAGGTTATTGAAGGGAAAATATGTATGAAGGACCTAACATAATAATTACATAACAATCCAGCATGCATGAGGACAAAAGGGACATTCACAGCATATTACAATCATGGTAATTAGGGAATGAGGGAAGAAATATTATCAAACATTCAATACAATAAAATGTGATATAAAAGGATAAAAATCTTACCTTCATATACTCCTTCTGCAGGACCTGGATGATGGCAGAACAGGTCTCTGGGATAATGATCCCCAGAGCCTGGGGGGAGATGCCTGTCGAGAACTTTAAGTCCTGCAGACTTCTCCCTGTGGCCAAATACCGCAAGGTAGCGACCAACCTCTGCTCCGGAGTGATGGCTTGCCTCATGCAGGTATCCTGCCTGCTGATATAGGGGGTCAGCGAAGCCAACAAACGGTGAAACACGGGGTCCGTCATCCTGAGAAAGTTCCTGAAATCATCAGGATTATTCTCACGCTGAAGCAACCAATTTTTGGTCCATGAACTCCTCCCCACCCTGTTCATGGACTGGACTTGTGTCAAGGTCAGGACCCCAACACCAAGCCCCCGCACAGCACGAACTCTACGAGGAGTACGCATACAAAACATGGCTAGAAAATGGTCGGCTGCTCAGAACGAAGTAACAGAACGCACTGAAGAACAGCAAGGCCTGTGAAGAGCGACCTGAAAAACAGCAACGAGCGGGCAAGATCGCACAGAAAACTCCAATACAAACTGACTGCATGCACTGAAGAGCAGATACAAACCCGCAAGCACAAACTGAACGGCAGAAAACGATCTGAAAGCCACGAGTCTGAAAAAGCGCGAATCGTCTCTCACCAAACTTTTACTAACACGACATTAGCAAAAGGAGCCCAAAGGGTGCCGCGCTTGGTTCTGAACCGGCCTTTTCTAGTCTTGTCGTACTTGGTGTACATCACCGCGTTGTTGGCGATCGGAAATTCCGACAACTTTGTGCGACCGTGTGTATGCAAGACAAGTTTGAGCCAACATCCGTCGGAAAAAATCCTAGGATTTTGTTGTCGGAATGTCCGAACAAATTCCGACCGTGTGTACGGGGCATAAGAGTTCTTCCTCCTGTAATCCCACCTAGGGGTCTCCTGATCATCAATTTTCTGGATAGACACTCCCACTGCAAGACTAATTTTGGCTTTAGCTGGAGCTGGACAACTGAGTATAAACACAATTACCAGCTCAGCTCCTGAACCTGTATATCTTTTATGGAGTAGATCAATGTTTACATTTCCACTATGGGTTCGTCTATTCAACCATAACTCAAATTTCTTAAGATAACAAAGAAATATACTGCATATACCGTATATATATGAAATAATACAATAATTCAATAACAAAACAAACTTGTGTTAAAAGTCCTCTTTCAATTATATGTGGGATCCAAGATCCACCGATAGTCCTTCTCCCCACAACCCTGGCCCGGTGGTTGTGGGTGTCTGCAGATGGTAAGCTTATTGACAGCTGGAAGCCATTTTAAAAATATGGAGACCTCCACGAATCCCTATGTGAATGAGTAAGAGGGACATAGTACTCCTACTCAATCACAAAAAAAGTAATCTATATATAAAGACACCCAAATGTTTGACATGTCCTTTATTAAAAAAGAACCCAAGAAAAGCCCCTCATCATAAATGCATAATTATTTATGATGTATGCCAACTGCCAACCTGCCAACACTACAAACTCAACAGACCCGGCGCACATGACAGGGAAGGGGCAGGGATAATAATGACATCATTGACCAAATATGGCCATGGCTGGGGATTAACGGCCATGTAAGCCAATGACATTGGTGACTTTGGTGGCTCCTAGCTTCCTGAAATACTACTTCTACAGTATCTCACAAAACTCTCTTTTCATGTGACAGCACTGAAGAAATCACACTTTTCTACAACGTATAGTAGTGAGTGTCCAGCTTGTATAACAGTGTAAATTTGCTGTCCCCTCAAAATAACTCAACACACAGCCATTAATGTCTAAACTGCTGGCAACAAAAGTGAGTGCATGTGTCATGTGACTCATTAGTTACAAGGTCTCAGTTGTGAATGGGGAGTAGGTGTGTTAAATTTGGTGATATCACTCTCACTGTTTCATACTGGTCACTGGAAATTCAACATGGCACCTCATGGCAAAGAACTCCCTGAGGATATGAAAAAAAGATGACCTAGGCTATAAGAAGATTGCCAAGACCCTGTAATGGAGCTGCAGCACGGTAGATAAGACCATACAGTGGTTTAACTGGACAGGTTCCACTCAGAACAGACCTCACCATGGTCGAACAAAGAAGAAAGTGGGGTCCCCCAGGGTTCTGTCCTGGGACCAATCCTTTTTAATTTATTCATAAATGACCTGGAGGATGGATTAAACAGCTCAATCTCTGTATATGCGGACGATACTAAGCTAAGCAGGACAATAAACCTTGCAGGAAGATCTGAACAAATTAATGGGGTTGGCAACTACATGGAAAATGGTTTAATGTAGAAAAATGTAAAATAATGCATTTGGGTGGCAAAAATGTGAATGCAATATACTTCCTGGGGTAGAACCTCTGGGGGAATCTAGGATGGAAAAGGACCTGGGGGGTCTTAGTAGATGATAGGCTCAGCAATGGCATGCAATGCCAAACTGCTGCTAACAATGCAAACAGAATATTGGCATGCACTAAAAATAGGATTAACTCCAGAGATAAAACAATAATTCTCCCACTCTATAAGACTCTGGTCTGGCTGCACCTAGAGTATGCCGTCCTGTTCTGGGCTCCATTCCTCAGGAAGGATGTGCTGGAAATGAAGTCCAGAGAAGGGCAACAAAACTAATTAAGGGACTGGAGGACCTTAGTTATGAGGAAAGGTTGCGAGCACTGAACTTATTCTCTCTGCAGAAGAGAGGCTTGAGAGGGGATATGATTTCAATATACAAATATCGTACTGATGACTAGGGATGGGCTGTCTGTTTGGGTCGAACATGAGTTTGACTTGAACATTGGCTGTTCGCCGAATAGCGAACAATTTTGGGTGTTTGCGGCAAATTCGAAAGCCACGGAACACCCTTTAAAAGTCTATGGGAGAAATCAAAAGTGCTCATTTTAAAGGCTTATATGCATGGTATTGTCATAAAAAAAGTGTTTGGGGACCCAGGTCCTGCTCCAGGGGACATGGATCAATGCAAAAACAAGCTTTAAAAACTGCATTTTTTTCGGGAGCAGTGATTTTAATAATGCTTAAAGTGAAACAATAAAAGTGAAATATTCCTTTAAATGTCATACCTGGGGGGTATATATAGTATACCTGTAAAGTGACACATGTTTCCCGTGTTTAGAACAGTCCGAGAGCAAAATGACATTTCTCAAGGGAAAAAAAGTTATTTAAAAGTAATAGCGGCTATAGTATTACTAGTGGACGAGTATTTATATCCCCATGTAAAGGGACTCTTTTCATTTGTTAAGGATACCATTGAGTTTTTGAAAACATTGGATGGATTACAGCTACCCCAAGGATGTTGGCTAGTTGCGATCGATATAGAGGCCTTGTACAGCTCCATACCCCATACCAGAGGTGTGGAGGTTGTGCGAGAATTCTTGAGCGAACGAGATCTTGATTCATGGAAGTGCAATGAATTTGTGATTGAAATTCTCAATTTCATACTTACACACAATATCTTTGTGTTTAAGAGTTCCCACTACCTCCAGGTACAGGGCGTGGCAATGGGGGCGAAATGTGCCCCCTCCTACGCAAACCTGTACCTGGGGGGGTGGGAACGAGACCTCTTCTTTGACTAGTCCAAATCAGAGTCTATTGGTAAGATTGTATCATGGCATCGATACATAGATGATGTTTTTATGGTGTGGGCAGGATCAAGAGAACAACTATTAGAATTCCTGGTTGGTCTACAAGTAAACACATACAATCTGAAGTTTACATATACATTTGACCAGTCAAGAATGACCTTCCTCAACATAGAGATCTTTATCAATGAAACAGGGACACTCTGTTCCACATTATATAGAAAACCCTCAGCAGGAAACAGCTTACTGCATGCCAGTAGTTCGCACCCTGAAAAATTAATCAAAAGTATCCCTTTCAGTCAATTCTTGCGACTGAAACCCAATTGTACATTGGATACAGACTTTCAAAAGGAGGCAAATTTGCTACGTGATTGCCTCTTAGCCAGGGGCTATAGTAAAACTTGCTTGAAAAAAGCCTTTAATAGGGTAAAAAATCAGAACAGACAACTTCTACTGTACAAGCCCAGACGTGACAAAGTATCAATATCAACGAGAGTGATCACTAAGTACAACAGACAACATGCAAAGGTGCGACATATTTATAAAAAGTTCTGGTACCTATTGGCAGCCAATCAAAAAATCTCTAAGTTCGTTAAGCCCCATCCAGAGATCACCTTTAAACGCTCTCGCTCTATGAGAGACACTCTAGTGAGTAGCCACCACAGTAATCAGACCACTCTAAAATCTAAGTCACCAGGTACCTACCCATGTGGCAGGTGCAACTATTGTCCCTTCATCTTCCCAATAATAATATCTGGACTCCCAAATACAGAACTAACTGCCAGTTGGTTGGCTCTGTATACTTAATGAAATGTCGTTGCGGGGCATTTTATGTGGGAAAAACAAAGTGCCCACTTTTCTGTAGAATCAGGAACCATGTGTCCCTTATCTCCAAACACAGGATGGAAACACCAATCAGCCGTCATGTGGGGCTATACCACAATTTTGATTTAAAAGTCATTGGCTTTTTTAGTCTTGAACACATTCCAGAACATGAACGAGGTGGTGACATAGATAACAAACTCCTCCAATTGGAGACGAGATGGATTTATTGTTTACAGGCTACTCAGTCCCCTGGCCTCAATGAGGGGATTAGTTACAAGCCCTTTCTGTGAACACCATCCCTTTCTGAGATTTGCCACTCAAGTCCTTTTGGGAGAACGTCCCCGAAATTGAGAGATCCATCTGGCCATATAGATCAAGGCATTAATCTCTGAATATGGCTATCTTCTTGGGTATACTGATTATGGGATTGTGTCACCCATGTTATTACCCATCTCCCCTTTCTTTCCCTTTTCCCTCCCCCCCCGTTCTAGAATCACTCACCACGCTTGAACATCATGGGATTGCTAGACGTATGTTTTGATCGCGACCAATTCCCTGTTGGCTGACTAGCTTAGGGTTGCCTTTATTATTTAGAATATATTTTTTGGAATAGGGAAAGCAATACACATAGAGTTAGCTACTATGGTGTGTACATTGATATAATCTCCTATATGTAGATACAAATTATGGGTGCATTACTGTAAATCAATTATTGTGATGTTCAATCATGACCACACCCAAACTTTATGGTTTCCCCCCCTTTTTTTTTTTACCCCTCCCCGGGCTTCTTTGTTCCCTCGTTTTTACCTCCCCAGTCCAGTGCCCTTTTGATCCCCGTATGGACGCCCAAGGGTGTGGACTAGGGTGGGTATACATCCCCCTTGGGTTTTTTCCTTTCTGGGGGGTGCCACCCTGGTCCACGCCCGCCTTGAGGTTTTCCTTTTGACCCATGGCATCCCGGCCTAACCGTATTCAACAGCCACTATATACCATCTGTCCAAGTCTTTCCACTCTCTTGGCTCAGCACTGTCTCCAATGTGAGTTACAGCACTGTTTTTGGCAACCGGAAGTACCTTTTACTTCTGGGTTTTTGGATCCGGTTCCAGGTAATCAGTCTATGGACCTGGGACCTCCCCCTTGTGTCCACTTGGCGCCGATGGAGCGTGATGACATACGCAGCATTTTTGCGCCATGGGGAGGGATATTTAAACCCCACATATTCTGATGCCTGTGTTAGCAGCTTGGGAGCTCATGCTGAATATGGACGCCGGCACCAGGTAAAACCATAAGACTGTTAGTTGGTCTAGTACTCTGCGATATATTCAATTGAGAACTAAGCACTGCTTTGAGTGCCTTATTTTTTTTTTCCCTTTTTTTTTTTTTCCCTTCCTCATTTGAAATATAGGAAGTGACTATCCTTTGAGGTTCATTATCTTTGGGTGTCTCCCCAGCACCAATAGTAACGTGATGTAGTTTTCTACACAGCGTTGTGAACCCCTTCAAGGTGAGCATGTGCTCTTGCAGATTTAGAGACACAGTATACACATATATATGTTCCTTGTTATACAAGATTTTGATACAGGTATATGCATATTTATATATCATTTCAGAAACGATGAAGTAGCCGTATCCTCTCTCTTGATTCTCGCATAGATGCATTTTCATAATTGATATTGTGCCATTAGTCCTCATGAGCTCCCAATATAAATATCTGCTTATATCACGGGGTGTCGGTGAGTATGGTCCACTGATTAGATACTGCTGTGGACTTTTTCTCCCCTCACCCGCAATATGTGTATTCTTATTATCTATGATATATATTACAGATACTGTGATCATCTCTTCTGTCTTGGATGGTCTTCATTCATAATAACACACATCCCTCCCTACGGGTGATTAGGCATTTTTCTGGACTACAGGGGGAGTGAACTCTGGGGGTATCCCTCCTCCCATATCCTCTCACTTGACACTTCGGGTCCTGCGACTTCCCCGGAACTCTCTTTAGAGGTATGGAGTTGACGTAGGGGTTGTGTCGGTTGGGAGTATATGGAGGGGGAGGGTGTAAGCCTGGGGTGGGGTCGGGTGGGGGTAGGTGTTGAATTTTCTTGGGGGGTTTTGGTGGAGTCATGATTATACAAGCTAAAGAGCTTTCAAGTTGTATAAATATAAATGTTTCATGTATTATTTCCATTTATTTATCTTTATTTTTTGTTCTCTTTCTTAAACATCCAAGGTTGTTCTTATCATGTGTACTGTTGTTGAATAATCGAAAATCCTCATCCATTTTCCTGATGAAGCCTTCCTGGCGAAACATGTTGAAATTTGTAGACGTGGTTATGATCAGAATTCTTTGTGATTACAGTTCTTTCTTTTCATTTGTCAATATTAGGTTGAGGATGTTTACCTTTGACAATGAATGTAAAACTGTTTTCACATTTTATTGTTCTTTTTTGTAAAACGGTATTAATAAATATTTGGTGTACATTTTTAACTGACAGTGCTTTTCCTTATATTGGGTGTACCTTTAAAATTCCATTTCCTACATATATTTTTGCTTTATTACTCTTAGGGATGTTGGTACAAAAAAAGTTTCCAGTATTTCTGGAAATACTGATCTCTACCCACCTTGCTCATAATAGCGGCTATAGTGAATTGTCGGGTCTCAGCAATAGGGATGAGCCAAACACCCCCCCCGGTTCGGTTCGCACCAGAACCTGTGAACGGACCAAAAGTTCGCACGAACATTAGAACCCCATTGACGTCTATGGGACTCGAACGTTCAAAATCAAAAGTGCTCATTTTAAAGGCTAATTTGCATGGTATTGTCCTAAAAAGGGTTTGGGGACCCGGGTCCTACCCCAGGGGACATGTATCAATGCAAAAAAAACTTTTAAAAACGGCCGTTTTTTCGGGAGCAGTGATTTTAATGATGCTTAAAGTAAAAAAAAAAAAAGTGAAATATTCCTTTAAATATCGTACCTGAGGGGTGTCTATAGTATGCCTGTAAAGTGGCGCGTGTTTCCCGTGTTTAGAACAGTCCCTGCACCAAATGTCATTTTTAAAGGAAAAAATCTCATTTAAAACTGCTTGCGGGTTTAATGTAATGTCGGGTCCTGGCAATATGGATGAAAATCAGTGAGACAAACGGCATGGGTACCCCCCAGTCCATTACCAGGCCCTTTGGGTCTTGTATGGATATTAAGGGGAACCCCGCACCCAAATTAAAATAAGGAAAGGTGTGGGGCCACCAGGCCCTATATACTCTGAACAGCAGTATACAGGCTGTAGGTTTGTTGTTAAGTAGAATCTCTTTGTAATTTTGAACGGGTACATTTTTAACGTGTTTAGCTCCAGCCAAAAAATCTTTTTTAAGCTTTTTGGAAAACATAGGGAAGGGTTATCACCCCTGTGACATTTGTTTTGCTGTCTTTCCTCCTCTTCAGAAGATTTCACCTCACTTTTTGTCCCAATGGATTGGAAAGCATCAGTGGAAAGGAGAAATGTTTTTCCCATATTAACTCTTACAGGAGAGAATTTCCCTTCCTAGGGGTAGATTTATTCTCACTTCCTGTTGTCTCCTTCCATTTGCAAGTAGGAGTCATTTGTAAGTTAGTTGTTTGAAAGTAGGGTCCTGCCCTATATACTCAGCAGAAATTTGGGCCTTAGGTGTTGCTGTGGCCACAACACTGTAAGCCCTCACAGGGCTCTGCTGTGAAATATTAGATCAAGAATTGTAATTACATGCCCCTGTTGAACAGGAGCTGAAAAATTAGGCCTTAGGCACTGGTGCTGGTGCCACAACACTGCAACCCCTCACAGACACTCTAGTTGGAATGCAGGAACGAGCCCTGCTGCAAAGTATTGCATCAAAAATTGTAATTACACGCCCCTGTTAAACAAGGGCTGAAAAATTGGGCCTTAGGCACTGGTGCTGGTGCCACAACACTGCAACCCCTCACAGACACTCTAGTTGGAATGCAGGAACGAGCCCTGCTGCAAAGTATTGCATCAAAAATTGTAATTACACGCCCCTGTTAAACAAGGGCTGAAAAATTGGGCCTTAGGCACTGGTGCTGGTGCCACAACACTGCAACCCCTCACAGACACTCTAGTTGGAATGCAGGAACGAGCCCTGCTGCAAAGTATTACATCAAAAATTGTAATTACACGCCCCTGTTAAACAGGGGCTGAAAAATTGTGCCTTAGGCACTGGTGGTGGCGCCCAGAACCAAAAATGCTCTTACAAGCTATCAGCGTGATGATTGAGGAGGAAGAGGATAATTACTCAGGAATAGTCACTCAGCATCAGCATAGGCAGTCTTTGAAGGGATCTGAGATTTCAAAAAAAATTATTCGGTTACATCAGCATCAGGTGCTTGGTAGCTGGTGGTGATCCAAGACTCATTCATTTTTATGAAGGTCAGTCGATCAACCGAGTCAGTGGACAGACGCACCCTGTGATCGGTTACCACGCCTCCAGCAGCACTGAATGTGCGTTCCGAAAGAACGCTGGATGCAGGACAGGCCAGTAGCTCAATTGCATACTGTGCAAGCTCTGGCCAGTGATCCATCCTCAAGACCCAGTAACCCAGAGGATTTTCGGTGGGAAAGGTGTCCAAGTCTGATCTTGCCCCTAGGTGTTCCTGCACCATGTAAAACAGACGCTGGCGATGGTTGCTGGAACCAATCATACCTTGGGGCTGCGGACCAAAAAATTGTCTGAACGCATCAGTCAGACGGCCACCTTCTCCACCGCTCCTTCTTTGACTGACCGAAGCCTTAGCAACACGTTGTCCAGAAACAGGAGTTTGTAACCTCCCAGTCTCTGGGAACGCGTTGCACAGACCTTTCTGCAAGGCCTCCCGAAGATGTTTCATCCTCTGCTCCCTCTGCGATGGCAAGATAAGGTCCGCAACCTTACCCTTGTAACGTGGATCAAGGAGGGTTGCCAGCCAGTATTGGTCCTTCTCCTTGATACCACGAATACGAGGATCCTTACGCAGGCTTTGCAGGATCAGGGAGGCCATGCAGCGTAGGTTTGCTGAGGCATTCGGTCCGGAGTCCTCTGGGTCACTAAGGACGACATGGTCCGCAGCCACCTCCTCCCAGCCACGTACAAGTCCATGTGTTTCTTGGGACTGATCCCTTAAAGACTGCTGCTGATGCTGAGTGCCAGGCTCCACCTCCATACTGACACAATCTTCCTCCTCCTCCTCTTCCTCCTCCTCCTCTTCCTGTGTGATCGGCGGGCACGCAGGAACACTGTCTGGATAAAGGGGGCCTTGAGAGCTATGGAAGTCCACCTCTTCCTGCCTCTGTTCTGCCTCAAGTGCCCTGTCCATTATTCCACGCAGCGTGTGCTCCAACAGGTGGACAAGGGGGACAGTGTCACTGATGCATGCACTGTCACTGCTCACCATCCTCGTGGCCTCCTCAAATGGTGACAGGACAGTGCATGCATCCCTGATCATGGCCCACTGGCGTGGGGAAAAAAACAAGCTCCCCTGACCCTGTCCTGGTGCCATAGTCGCACAGGTACTCATTGATGGCCCTCTGCTGCGTGTGCAGCTGCTGCAGCATGGCCAACGTTGAGTTCCACCTGGTGGGCATGTCACAGATTAGGCGGTTCTTGGGCAGGTTAAACTCCTTTTGGAGGTCCGTCAGCCGAGCACTGGCATTATATGACCGGCGGAAATGCACACAGATTTTCCTGGCCTGCCTCAGGACATCCTGTAAGCCCGGGTACCTGCCCAAGAACCGCTGCACCACCAAGTTAAGGACGTGAGCCAAACAGGGCACATGGGTCATTTGTCCCTGTCGGAGGGCAGAGAGGAGGTTGGTGCCATTGTCGCAAACCACCATTCCTGCCTTAAGTTGGCGTGGCGTCAACCACCTCTGAACCTGCCCCTGCAGAGCTGACAGAACCTCTGCCCCAGTGTGGCTCCTGTCCCCCAAGCACACCAGCTCAAGCACCGCATGGCATCTTTTGGCCTGCGTACTTGCGTAGCCCCTTGAACGACTACGGAGCACCGCTGGTTCCGAGGAAGAGGCCATGGAGGAAGAAGAAGAGGAGGGGGTGGAGGAGAGAGGTGTGTCACAATCATTAGCATTTTGGAGGCGTGGTGGCGGAACAACCTCCAACACTACTGCACCTTGCCCTGCATCCTTCCCAGCTGCCAGCAGAGTCACCCAATGCGCCGTGAAACTTAGGTAACGTCCCTGTCCATGCCTGCTGGACCATGAGTCAGCGGTAATATGCACCTTACCGCTGACCGCCCTGTCCAGCGAGGCATGGACATTGCCTTCCACATGCTGGTAGAGAGCCGGAATCGCCTTCCGTGAGAAAAAGTGGCGTTTGGGTACCTGCCACTGAGGAACTGCACATTCCACAAACTCACGGAAGGGGGCAGAGTCTACCAACTGAAAAGGCAGCGGTTGAAGTGCTAGCAATTTTGCCAAGCTAGCATTCAACCGCTGGGCATGTGGATGGCTGGGAGCAAACTTCTTTCGGCGGTGCAGCAGCTGGGGCAGGGAAATTTGCCTGGTACAATCTGACGTCGGTGTACCAAAATCAGATTGCCCACAAGTACGTGGCTGTGACACACCTAATTCTACACCTTCATTCCTCTCAGTGCAGGTCTCAGAGAGGACTGAAGGTCTAGTGGGGTTGGAAATCTCAGCTGATGAGGAGCAAGCAGAGGTCCTCTTTGTTCTTTGGTGTGGGTCTTTTAGATACGCTTGCCAACGAACTGCATGGCAGGTCAACATATGTCTGGTCAAGCATGTGGTACCCAAGCGGGAGATGTTTTGGCCACGCGAGATACGCTTGAGACATATGTTGCAAATAGCAGCGGTGCGATCTGATGCACTCGTCTCAAAAAAGGCCCACACCAAAGAACTTTTTGAATTACGCGCAGAGACTGCAGCGCCCTGCACATGTGGAGCTTTGGGGTGTGATGCAGTCAATGTGCTGCCCTTAGGCTGGCCCCTGGAGGGCATCCTGCCTCGTTGGTGATGTGCCGCCTCCTCCTCCTCCTCCTCCTCTTCTCTCCTATCAGGCACCCACGTTGAGTCAGTGACCTCATCATCCCCTCCCTCCTCATCACTGGAGCAAACCTGGCAGTATGCTGCAGCAGGGGGAGCATGACTGCCAGATTGCTGTCCTTCTTGGGCACCCCCTCTGTCTGTGCTCGTGTTACTGCCTTCATCGAGCTCAGTATCATCATCAGAGCCTTCCAAACGCTGGGCATCCTCCTGGAGCATGTACCCAACACTGTGGTCAAACAGTTCGAGGGACTCCTCAGGAGGACATGGTGGGGCTAGGGAAGGAGTCACTGATGACATTGAGCCGAGGGAAGAGGCCGCTGCTTTGCCAGACAAAGTACCCTGGGCATGGGTGAGAGAGGATGAGGAGGATGAGGACGGCTTGGTCATCCACTCGACCAAGTCTTCCGCATGTTGCGGCTCAACATGGCCAGCTGCCAAAAAAAAGGCCAAGCGTGTCCCATGGCCACGTGCTGATGAGGATGCACCGTCTCCACGACCAGCACTAGACACAGAGCCTGCTTGCCCTCTCTTATTGGCTTGTGACTGTCTGCCTCTCCTTCTTGGCCTTCCAGACATACTAATGGCCTGTAGCTGCACTAAGCTGGGATATATATATATATATATATATATATATATATATGTACTGATACTGCAGCTAGCAAAATCAACTGCCTGCCTGTAGTATGAGAACACCACCAACCTTCTACAGGTAGCTTTAGCTGAACACTGTGAGGTGGACGCACCCCACTAACTTGTAGGTTTAGCAGAACACTGTGAGCAAGACGCACTGCACTAACTGTAAATAGTCTAGCTGCCTGACTGTGGTACTAATAGGATCAAAAGAACACCAGCAATTTTATTTAAAATACTGTAACAAGACAAGCCTGCCTGTCAGTAAGAAGATAACAGGAACGGATCTAGCTGAACACTGTGAGCAGGACGCACCCCACTAGCTTGTAGGTTTAGCTGAACACTGTGAGGTGGACGCACCCCACTAACTTGTAGGTTTTGCTGAACACTGTGAGCAGCACGCACCCCACTAACTTGTAGGTTTAGCAGAACACTGTGAGCAGGACGCACTGCACTAACTGTAAATAGTCTAGCTGCCTGACTGATGTACTAATAGGATCAAAAGAACACCAGCAATTTTCTTCAGGTAGCTGTATTTACTGTAACAAGACAAGCCTGCCTGTCAGTAAGAAGATAACAGAAACGGATCTAGCTGAACACTGTGAGCAGGACGCACCACACTAACTTGTAGGTTTAGCTGAACACTGTGAGGTGGACGCACCCCACTAACTTGTAGGTTTAGCTGAACACTGTGAGCAAGACGCACCCCACTAACTTGTAGGTTTAGCAGAACACTGTGAGCAGGACGCACTGCACTAACTGTAAATAGTCTAGCTGCCTGACTGTGGTACTAATAGGATCAAAAGAACACCAGCAATTTTCTTCAGGTAGCTGTATTTACTGTAACAAGACAAGCCTGCCTGTCAGTAAGAAGATAACAGAAATGGATCTAGCTGAACACTGTGAGCAGGACGCACCCCACTAGCTTGTAGGTTTAGCAGAACACTGTGAGCAGGATGCACTGCACTAACTGTAAATAGTCTAGCTGCCTGACTGTGGTACTAATAGGATCAAAAGAACATCAGTAATTTTCTTTAAAATACTGTAACAAGACAAGCCTGCCTGTCAGTAAGAAGATAACAGGAACGGATCTAGCTGAACACTGTGAGCAGGACGCACCCCACTAGCTTGTAGGTTTAGCTGAACACTGTGAGGTGGACGCACCCCACTAGCTTGTAGGTTTAGCTGAACACTGTGAGCAGGACGCACCCCACTAACTTGAAGGTTTAGCTGAACACTGTGAGCAGGACGCACCCCACTAACTTGTAGGTTTAGCAGAACACTGTGAGCAGGACGCACTGCACTAACTGTAAATAGTCTAGCTGCCTGACTGTGGTACTAATAGGATCAAAAGAACACCAGCAATTTTATTTAAAATACTGTAACAAGACAAGCCTGCCTGTCAGTAAGAATATAACAGGAACGGATCTAGCTGAACACTGTGAGCAGGACGCACCCCACTAGCTTGTAGGTTTAGCTGAACACTGTGAGGTGGACGCACCGCACTAACTTGTAGGTTTTGCTGAACACTTTGAGCAGCACGCACCCCACTAACTTGTAGGTTTAGCAGAACACTGTGAGCAGGACGCACTGCACTAACTGTAAATAGTCTAGCTGCCTGACTGTGGTACTAATAGGATCAAAAGAACACCAGCAATTTTCTTCAGGTAGCTGTATTTACTGTAACAAGACAAGCCTGCCTGTCAGTAAGAAGATAACAGAAATGGATCTAGCTGAACACTGTGAGCAGGACGCACCCCACTAGCTTGTAGGTTTAGCAGAACACTGTGAGCAGGACGCACTGCACTAACTGTAAATAGTCTAGCTGCCTGACTGTGGTACTGATAGGATCAAAAGAACATCAGTAATTTTCTTTAAAATACTGTAACAAGACAAGCCTGCCTGTCAGTAAGAAGATAACAGGAACGGATCTAGCTGAACACTGTGAGCAGGACGCACCCCACTAGCTTGTAGGTTTAGCTGAACACTGTGAGGTGGACGCACCCCACTAACTTGTAGGTTTTGCTGAACACTGTGAGCAGCACGCACCCCACTAACTTGTAGGTTTAGCTGAACACTGTGAGGTGGACGCACCCCACTAACTTGTAGGTTTAGCAGAACACTGTGAGCAGGACGCACTGCACTAACTGTAAATAGTCTAGCTGCCTGACTGTGGTACTAATAGGATCAAAAGAACACCAGTAATTTTCTTCAGGTAGCTGTATTTACTGTAACAAGACAAGCCTGCCTGTCAGTAAGAAGATAACAGAAACGGATCTAGCTGAACACTGTGAGCAGGATGCACCACACTAGCTTGTAGGTTTAGCTGAACACTGTGAGGTGGACGCACCCCACTAACTTGTAGGTTTAGCTGAACACTGTGAGCAGGACGCACCCCACTTACTTGTAGGTTTAGCAGAACACTGTGGGCAGGACGCACTGCACTAACTGTAAATAGTCTAGCTGCCTGACTGTGGCACTAATAGGATCAAAAGAACACCAGTAATTTTCTTCAAAATACTGTAACAAGACAAGCCTGCCTGTCAGTAGGAATATAACAGGAACGGATCTAGCTGAACACTGTGAGCAGGACGCACTGCACTAAATGTAAATAGTCTAGAAGATAACAGGAACGGATCTAGCTAAACTGAATACAGTGTATATATATATATATATGCAACACCTGGGATGCATATATATACACAATACACTTTAAGTGCAGCTAACTGACTGACTGTCCTGCCTAATCTAGCTAACTCAAATGAAATGACACTGTCTCTCTCTCTCTCTAAGCACACCGGAACACACTGCACAGGGCCGCCGTACAGGCGGCCTTATATAGTGTGGGGCGTGTACTAAATCCCCTGAGCCATAATTGGCCAAAGCCTCCTTGGCTTTGGCCAATTATGGCTCTCTGTTAAGGCGGCGCTGTGATTGGCCAAGCATGCGGGTCATAGTGCATGCTTGGCCAATCATCAGCAAGCAATGCACTGCGATGCCGCAGTGAATTATGGGCCGTGACGCGCCACACAAATTTGGCGCAAACGGCCCATATCGTTCGCAATTCGACGAACGATCGAACAGCCGATGTTCGAGTCGAACATGGGTTCGACTCGAACACGAAGCTCATCCCTACTCAGCAATACAAATAAAAGTCATTGGAAAAAACAGCATGGGATTGTCCCACAGTCCATTACCAGGCCCTTTGGGTCTGGTATGAATATTAAGGGAACCCCGAAGCAAAATTTAAAAAATAAAATGCGTGGGGTCCCCCCAAATTCCATACCAGGCCCTTCAGGTCTGGTATGGATATTAAGAGGAACCCCGTGCCAAAATTTAAAAAAAATGGTGTGGGGGTCCCCCTCAAAATCCATACCAGACCCTTCAGGTCTGGTATGGATCTTAAAGGGAACCCTGCGCCAAATTAAAAAAAAAAAGGCGTGGGGGTCCCCCTCAAAATGCAGGAAAAGAGGGGGGATGAGAGAGTGCCCCCCTAGTGAAAAGTACCAGGCCACATGCCCTCAACATGGGCAGGATGTCCCCATGTTGATGGGGACAAGGGCCTCATCCCCACAACCCTTGTCCAGTGGTTGTGGGGGTCTGTGGGTGGGGGGCTTATCAGAATCTGGAAGCTCCCTTTAACAAGGGGACACCCAGATCCCGCCCCCCTGTTTGAAATGGTAACGGGTACATTGTATCCATACCATTTCACAAAAAAGTGTCAAAATTGCAAAAAAGAAAAACAACACACACCGTGGGACAAGTCCTTTATTAAAAAATAAAAAAAATAAAACTGTCCCACATAGTCCATTCACCTCCGCCGACGGACTGTAAAAAATAAATAATAAAGATCTGCCTCCATGGAAGGCACCCGCCATATGACGCTTCCTCGCAGGAGACAGCTTTTTTATAACTGAGGGCGGAGCCACACGCCATTTTTTTTTTAATTTTGGCATGGGGTTCCCCTTAAAATCCATACCAGACCTGCAGGGTCTGGTATGGATTTTGAGGGGGACCCCCACGCCATTTTTAAAAAAAATTTGGTTCGGGTTTCCCCTTAATATTCATACCAGACGCAAAGAGTAATGGACTGTGGGGGAATCCCATGCTATTTTTTGCAATGACTTTTTATGTGTATTGCAGAGACTCCACAATTCACTATAGCCGCTATTACTTTTAAATTACTTTTTTTCCCTTTAGAAATGTCATTTTGCTCTCAGACTGTTCTAAACACGGGAAACATGCGCCACTTTAAAGGCATACTATAGACACTCCCAGGTACGAAATTTAAAGGAATATTTCACTTTTATTGTTTCACTTTAAGCATTATTAAAATCACTGCTCCCGAAAAAACTGCCATTTTTAAAACTTTTTTTGCATTGATACATGCCTCCTGGGGCAGGACCCGGGTCTCCAAATACTTTTTATGACAATAACTTGCATATAAGCCTTTAAAATTAGCACTTTTGATTATTCATGTTCGTGTCCCATAGACTTTAACGGTGTTCGCATGTTAGAACACATTTTTTTGCCTGTTTGCATGTTCTAGCCGCGAACCAAACAGATGTTCGGCTTTGCTTCCCTGCAAAAGGGAATTTAATAAGACATGCAGCCATTCACTAAAATTAGAAGAAAAGTAGTTTAACCTTAAACTGCGTAGAGGGTTCTTTACTGTAAGAGCGGTTAGGTTGTGGAATTCTCTTCCACAGGCAGTGGTCTCAGTGGGGAGCATCAATAATTTCAAAAAACGATTAGATAAGCACCTAAACGACCACAACTTACAGGGATATACAATGTAATTGTTGTTGAAAATTTTATATTAATGTATTGTCATAAGAGTCTCCCAGTGTCTGGTCTCTCGCAGCCCGCTCTAAAGAGCTGACGGGGGCAGACTGACGCTGGTTGAGACCTATTAGGTAGTGGAAAACTTCCTGTTGTTTGGAGAGAGGTGTTTGCGGAGAGAGGACATGTCCGCCAGCAAAGGGCCCCTGTGCAATGCACAGAACGATCGTCTGATGGGGGTGTTTTCGCTCTGCAAAGACATTATCGGTTTAGCGGTTGTTTGCTCTTGTCAGCCCAGTATGCCTGATCAACATATTTGGGGTGCCATGATGTTCACCTGCAGATAATCTCCCATCCATGAGGAACTCTAGTCATCGTCATTTGGTTGTATTTTGTTGTGTTGTTAAATTCTTATATGGTCATTCACATCCTGTGTTCATTTCCTGTGAGGTCACAAGCTTTGTAAGAGGGGTTTGGCTGTTGGAAGTCCAACCCTCGAGTTTTGGGACTTCCTGTTATGTTAATAAAGAGCCAGGACACTGCTCGGCAGGGAGACTTGCTGGCAGGGTGATGTTGAGCTGAGAACGTAAGGATGTGTTGATTTGATGTGTCTGTTTGTGGGTAATGGGGCACACACCAAAGGATGGGCTACTGCAGAGGATGGCATACGATCAGAAGGTGAGATGCATTTATATCATTAGACAAAATTGTTATTATTATTAGAAACAGGAGATTTGGCTGTGTGCTCTGTGTGCAGACAAATTTCGATAACAGTAATAATGACATAAAATCACACACATAGGTTGGACTTGTTGGACTTGATGTCTTTTTTCAACCTCGCCTACTATGTTAATTGAGTGCACATGCCCAGCATCATATCCAGAGGTTATCTTTGGGAAATAGATGTATGAGTGCTGCCAGCATTGCTGCAGAGTAAGGATGAGCTTCGAGTTCGAGTCGAACTCATGTTCGACTCGAACATTGGCTGTTCGCAAGTTCACCGAACAGCGAACAATTTGGGGTGTTCGCGGCAAATTCGAATGCCGCGGAACACCCTTTAAAAGTCTATGGGAGAAATCAAAAGTGCTAATTTTAAAGGCTAATATGCAAGTTATTGTCATAAAAAGTGTTTGGGGACCTGGGTCCTGCCCCAGGGGACATGGATCAATGCAAAAAAAAGTTTTAAAAACGGACGTTTTTTCAGGAGCAGTGATTTTAATAATGCTTAAAGTCAATCAATAAAAGTGTAATATCCCTTTAAATTTCGTACCTGGGGGGTGTCTATAGTGTGCCTGTAAAGGGGCGCATGTTTCCTGTGTTTAGAACAGTCTGACAGCAAAATGACATTTTGAAGGAAAAAACTCATTTAAAACTACCCGCGGCTATTGCATTGCTGACAATACACATAGAAGTTCATTGATAAAAACGGCATGGGAATTCCCCAAAGGGGAACCCCGAACCAAAATTAAAAAAAAAAAAATGACGTGGGAGTCCCCCTAAATTCCATACCAGGCCCTTCAGGTCTGGTATGGATATTAAGGGGAACCCCGGCCAAAATTAAAAAAAAAAATGACGTGGGGTTCCCCCTAATTCCATACCAGACCCTTCAGGTCTGGTATGGATTTTAAGGGGAACCCCGCGCCAAAAAAAAAAAAAAAACGGCGTGGGGTCCCCCCAAAAATCCATACCAGACCCTTATCCGAGCACGCAACCTGGCAGGCCGCAGGAGAAGAGGGGGGGACGAGAGTGCGGCCCCCCTCCCTCCTGAACCGTACCAGGCCACATGCCCTCAACATTGGGAGGGTGCTTTGGGGTAGCCCCCCAAAACACCTTGTCCCCATGTTGATGAGGACAAGGGCCTCATCCCCACAACCCTGGCCGGTGGTTGTGGGGGTCTGCGGGCGGGGGGCTTATGGGAATCTGGAAGCCCCCTTTAACAAGGTGACCCCCAGATCCCGGCCCCCCCCTGTGTGAAATGGTAAGGGGGTACATAAGTACCCCTACCATTTCACGAAAAAAGTGTCAAAAATGTTAAAAATGACAAGAGACAGTTTTTGACAATTCCTTTATTTAAATGCTTCTTCTTTCTTCTATCTTCCTTCATCTTCTGGTTCTTCTGGCTCTTCTGGTTCTTCCTCCGGCGTTCTCGTCCAGCATCTCCTCCGCGGCGTCTTCTATCTTCTTCTCCTCGGGCCACTCCGCACCCATGGCATGGGGGGGAGGCTCCCGCTCTTCTCTTCTTCTTTTCTTCTCTTCTTCTCTTCTTCATTTTCTTCTCCGGGCCGCTCCGCAATCCATGCTGGCATGGAGGGAGGCTCCCGCTGTGTGACGGCGCTCCTCGTCTGACAGTTCTTAAATAACGGGGGGCGGGGCCACCCGGTGACCCCGCCCCCCTCTGACGCACGGTGACTTGACGGGACTTCCCTGTGGCATTCCCCGTGACGTCACAGGGAAGTCCCGTCAAGTCACCGTGCGTCAGAGGGGGGCGGGGTCACCGGGTGGCCCCGCCCCCCCGTTATTTAAGAACTGTCAGACGAGGAGCGCCGTCACAAAGCGGGAGCCTCCCTCCATGCCAGCATGGATTGCGGAGCGGCCCGGAGAAGAAAATGAAGAAGAGAAGAAGAGAAGAAAAGAAGAAGAGAAGAGCGGGAGCCTCCCCCCCATGCCATGGGTGCGGAGCGGCCCGAGGAGAAGAAGATAGAAGACGCCGCGGAGGAGATGCTGGACAAGAACGCCGGAGGAAGAACCAGAAGAGCCAGAAGAACCAGAAGATGAAGGAAGATAGAAGAAAGAAGAAGCATTTAAATAAAAGAATTGTCAAAAACTGTCTCTTGTCATTTTTAACATTTTTGACACTTTTTTCGTGAAATGGTAGGGGTACTTATGTACCCCCTTACCATTTCACACAGGGGGGGGCCGGGATCTGGGGGTCACCTTGTTAAAGGGGGCTTCCAGATTCCGATAAGCCCCCCGCCCGCAGACCCCCACAACCACCGGCCAGGGTTGTGGGGATGAGGCCCTTGTCCTCATCAACATGGGGACAAGGTGTTTTGGGGGGCTACCCCAAAGCACCCTCCCAATGTTGAGGGCATGTGGCCTGGTACGGTTCAGGAGGGAGGGGGGGCCGCACTCTCGTCCCCCCCTCTTTTCCTGCGGCCTGCCAGGTTGCGTGCTCGGATAAGGGTCTGGTATGGATTTTTGGGGGGACCCCACGCCGTTTTTTTTTTTTTTTTTGGCGCGGGGTTCCCCTTAAAATCCATACCAGACCTGAAGGGTCTGGTATGGAATTTAGGGGGAACCCCACGTCATTTTTTTTTTAAAATTTTGGCCGGGGTTCCCCTTAATATCCATACCAGACCTGAAGGGCCTGGTATGGAATTTAGGAGGACTCCCACGTCATATTTTTTTTTTAATTTTGGTTCGGGGTTCCCCTTTGGGGAATTCCCATGCCATTTTTATCAATGAACTTCTATGTGTATTGTCGGCAATGCAATAGCCGCGGGTAGTTTTAAATGAGTTTTTTCCTTCAAAATGTCATTTTGCTGTCAGACTGTTCTAAACACAGGAAACATGCGCCCCTTTTTTTTTTTTTTTTCCACAAAAAAGAGTTTATTAAGAAGTTATCACAATTACATATATAGACAGTTGAACAGATTTTGACAGGTGTTCCATGACATTTTATACAATAATGATACAAAAAGTATAACTGTCATTGATGTCATGGGGAGTACAAACATATGGTAGGAAAATAAGAATGCATGAAAGGAGAACCCGCTAGGTACATTGCTACGAGACATTATTTGCATACAAGTCTTATAGAGATCATGAGAACTTTGCGTGGTTTAAGTACAACAGAGTCCGGAACATAGTGGGTGGGGGTATGAGACTTGTGTGAAACTAAAGCAGGAAGGTTTGTCTCTATTAGGTCTTGGATTGTGTCGTATTGTCACAGTCTGATCTTGCGAGAGGGTTACGTAAGGGTTTGGGTAAGAAGGGAATATACTTTAGGTAATATGGGAGTGGTATAAAGGTTTAGAAGGGGAAGTGAGTATAGGGAAAAACAGAGGGAGGAAGGGGGAAAAGAGGGAGACAATAGGGGAAGGATGTAGATACAGTGTTAGGGTAAGAAAGGGGGGATAGGATAGGGGGTAGGAGGGCCGCCCCCCCCTCCCGGCCAGCCCGTCTCGTATTTAGGGGTTCCTGAGGATCCTCTTGCCTCCTAAGGGAGGGAAGATGTCAGATTGGGAAGTACGACTTGTAGCAATTAGTGGTTTTAAAATGTAACCAGCAGGCCCATATGTTGGTGAATTTTTGTATGCGATCTTGTGAGATATAGATCAATTCTTCCATCTCCTCAATTTTAGCAATCTTTGTCAACCATTCTCTGATTGTCGGGGGGCTAGTTGAGCGCCATTTGACAGGAATGCATAATCTGGCTGCGTTTACCATATGCATGGCCAGTGATCTATGGTAAGATCTTTTAGGTAGGGTTGTATGATGGAGGAGATATTGTGCTGGAACGAAGTCCAGGGTGTAAGTAGTGACTCTTTGTATTATGTCGTGAACCTCCCTCCAAAAAACCTGAAGGGTCGGACATTCCCACCATATGTGGATCATAGAGCCTACGTCACCATTACACCTCCAGCATGTATTTGGGATCGAGGGCGAGAATTTATGTATGCGAGATGGTGTTCTGTACCATTTGGTAAGTATTTTGTACCCATTCTCTTGGATGGCAACATTTAGTGAGCCTTTGTGGGTATGAGTATATATGGTCTCCCAGTCTTCCTCAGTGAGGTCTAAGTGTAGATCTTTGTGCCAGGATAAGTGAAGGGATTCAGTTTGAGAGTGGTGTAGTGTTTCTTGGAGGAGAGAATAGATGGTGGATATTAGGTGTCTTTGAGACGTGTTTTGGGTGCATAATATTTCAAGTGGGGTTAGTTTTCTCGTCCATGTGTTATTGGAGGTAGTAGAAGAGAGAAAGTGTGTCAGCTGTCTATATGTCCAAAAAGGAAAGTTTCTTGTGAGGGATAAGGATTTGAGGTTTTCATATGTTCGTAGCCGGTCTGCGTGGAAGAAATGGTGAGCTTGGACTTCTTCATGTGGCCATTCTTGTTTTAAGAATGTGTTTGACAGCCCCGGGGGGAAATCTGGATTTCCCCTCAGGGAGGTCAAAGGCCCTGGTCGTGAAGATAATTGAGAGGTTGTCATGGCAGAGTTGAGGGCGAGCAGTGATGGGTAAATGAGAGGGTGCTTCTTGATTGGTTGTGTCCAGTGTTTGGATGAAATCCAGGGGAGGTAGTGTAAATGGCCAGGTACAAAGGAATTTTCCAGAGTCACCCAGGGTTTCCCTGATCTGGTGGTACACCAGTCCACTACTCTGGTTAAATGGCAGGCTAAGTAATATTTGTAGAGATCTGGAAGTGCAATCCCACCTTTGGTCTTGCTAGAGGTCAGACGAGAGTATTTGATTCTTGGAGGGCTGCTCCTCCAGATAAAGGTCGTACATGCCTTTTTGTATGAATGAAAAAATGCAGGGGGTAAATGTATTGGGATGGTCTGCATTAAATATAGGAGGCGAGGGAGGACAATCATTTTAATTAAGGCCGAGCGTCCGAACCACGAAACGTTGAGCGTGGCCCACTCTTTTAGATCCGTCTGAATTTTCGAGAGAGCAGGGAGGAAATTCTGGTCATATAGGTCTGTAAGTTGTTTGGTAATTTGGATGCCTAGGTAAGTAATGGCGGTGTTTTTCCACTGAAAGGGAAATGAGTCTTGGCAGTGAGTGACCACCTGTGGGGGAAGGGATATGTTCAAAGCGTGTGATTTAGGGTAGTTTATCTTAAGATTCGATAAGACCCCAAAGTGGTTGATGTCTTTCAATAAGTTGGGTAGGGTGATGTGAGGTGATTGGAGTGTTAGCAGGATATCGTCTGCGAAAGCTGCTACCTTAAATTCCCTCCGATTTATAGTTATTCCCTGGATGTCCGTGTTCGCACGTAGTCTATTTAGGAGGGGCTCCAAAGACAATACAAAAATAAGAGGGGACAAAGGACACCCCTGACGGGTACCATTGGTTATTGGGAAGGCGTTTGACAGGAGGCCGTTTGCTTTTACTTTTGCCGAGGGATTGTCGTATAGAGCGGTGATGTAGTTATACATGTGGGGTGGTAGACCAATGCCCTTCAGCACTGCGCGCATATAATCCCAAGCCACCCTGTCAAACGCCTTCTCGGCATCGAGAGATAGTAGGAATCCCTCCGTTCCCGAGGAGGTAAGCCAGTGGTGTATGTTTAAGGTGCGGATGGTGTTCTCTCTGGCCTCCCGTCCCGGGACAAAACCCACCTGGTCCGCTGAGATCAGGCCAGGAATCAGGGGTAATAGTCTATTTGCTATAATTTTTGCATACAGTTTGATATCCACATTGAGTAATGAGATGGGTCTGTAATTGGCCGCCAGGGATGGATCCTTATCTGCTTTTGGTATAACTGCTATATGGGCTTCAAGCATATTGCCTGGTGAGGTGGAAGGGGCCGCTAGGGAATTGAAGGCCTTGAGCATTTGTGGTGAGAGCGTTTCTAGGAAGCTTTTGTAGTAAATTAGTGGTAGACCGTCTGGGCCTGGGCTCTTGCCTACTTTCATTTGTTTTATTGCCAAACCCAACTCCTCTATGGTCATGTGTCCTTCTAAATTAGCGGCTTGTTGTGGGGTTATCGGTTTAGGGCAGTATTGGGTTAGAAAGTCATGTATTTGAGATTGGCGAGGAGAGGTGTTGGGTGAGTCTGTATTATGGGATGGCAGATTATATAGTTTAGAGTAAAAGCTTTCGAAATGGGCCGCGATGTCCTCATTTTTAGAAATCACCGCACCCCCGTCGGTGCGAAGGTGGTGAATTATGGAAGAAGTCTTGGCCGCTTGTATAGTGCGGGCAAGCAATCTCCCGCTTTTGTTGCCGTGTTCGTAGAAAACTTTTTGTCTGAGTACATATTGACGCCTCGTGCGTTTTCCTAGTTCCTCCATTAGATTGGTCCTAGCATAAAGGAGGTCCTGTAGTGTGGATTGAGATGTGGATTGCTTGTGTGTTTTTTCGAGTCTATTAATAGTTTCGATGAGGGATGCAATATGGGCTTGTCTGATTTTCTTCTCTTTTGTTGCCAGGGCTATGAGTTTCCCCCTTATGACACATTTATGGGCTTCCCAGATCGTGACCGGGGTTGTCTCTGGGGAGGAATTTTCTTGAAAGTACTGTTGAAGTCGGGTGTTTATTTGTCTTATTACGTCAGGGTCTTTAAGGAGGGATGGATTAAGTCTCCATGTTTTGGTTCTAGTGTTGTAGTCCGGGAATGTTAGAGTGATTGTAATGGGGTGATGGTCTGATAGGAACATAGGTTCTATTGTGGCATGGGAGAGGTGAGTTAAGTCTGTTTGGGATAGAAATATATAGTCAATTCTCGAGTATTTTTGGTGTGGGGAGGAGAAGAATGTATAATCTTTGTCCGTCGGGTGTATGGTACGCCAAGAATCATGGAGTGTCAAGTTCTGTAATTGGAGTTTAATTTGTCGCAATGCCCGATAGGGGAGCACAGAGGTTCCCGTGGAGGAATCTAGGTTTGGATTTAGTGGGACATTGAAATCGCCACCAAGAAGTAATATACCCTCTTGAAATGTGGATAGGAGGTCACAGATTTGTCTGAAGAAAGTTACTTGGTGCTCATTTGGGCAGTACACATTAGCAATTGTGATTGGTTTTAATGCGTAAGTGCCTTTGATAAAAATGTATCTACCCTCTTGGTCAATCAGGGAGTCTTTCAATTGAAAGTCAGCGTGTTTGGAAATAAGGATAGAAACTCCTTTTGTTTTTGAGGTTGGGTTCGTGGAGTGGAGTGCATGATTATATACATGGTTCGACAGTTTGGGGATATATTTTGCGCAGAAATGTGTTTCCTGTAGTAGGAGGAAGTGGGCTTTGTGTTTTGTCAGTTCTGATAATACTTGCGTCCTTTTTTCCGGGATATTTAAACCTTTTACATTTAGTGATAGGCATTTGAGAGAGAGTTGTTGTGTAGAGATTGCAGCTCTCTTCGACATTGTGGATGTTTATATATTTAAAGGGTACTAAGTTGAGCTAGCTAGTGTCGTGTCTTGCGCACGTGTTGTAAGGTGGAACAATGAGTAAATGAGGGCTGGAGGGGGGGAAGGGGGGGCGGCCCCCGTCCCGTAGAGAAGATGGAAGGTAGAGAAAGTGCAGAATGGACAGGGGGGGTTAGACCCAATAGAGATAATGGGGCAAAAAGGAAGTGGGAGGGTAGGAGGTAGAAGGAGCGGGAGGGGGAGGGGGAAGGGGGTAGGAGAAGAGGCAAAGGAAAGTCAAATTAGGTAAACTTAAAGTCTGTGGGGTGAGGGGACGTACC
This sequence comes from Aquarana catesbeiana, assembly GCF_042186555.1. Taxonomy (NCBI): domain Eukaryota; kingdom Metazoa; phylum Chordata; class Amphibia; order Anura; family Ranidae; genus Aquarana; species Aquarana catesbeiana. The sequence continues at coordinate 212,445 of NW_027362651.1, read as the reverse complement.
TCAAAATTAGAATGGGTACGCGAATAGGGTGTATCGGAGGTGGGCGTAGGTTTGCCTATCCACCTATGGGGTAGATGGCCGGGTTAGTAGCTCTAGTCCGTATGGACAGCTGTGTGGGGTAAGCGAACTGTGGTAGGAAAGAGTGCTGCAGCACTATGGAGGACGAAGCCTGCTGAATGATAGTGGTTGGGGGCTTGTGGACTTATGCGTTAGACTACAGTAAAGGAGTCTATGTATGGGTGATCAGGGACCATAAGACTGTTGGTTCAGTCCTGTGGTTAGTATAAGTTGTGGTACTTTATGTACTGCTTCTGGTAATAATAATAGTATCCCAGGATCCCTAAGGTTAACAACAAAGAAAGAAAAAAAAAAGAATTTTTCCCTCTCAAAGCATAGTAAACATGTAGAGAATAAACAAGAATAACCGCCTATGATAGCCTGACCTCTTGGGGGGCTCAATCATTAGGAAAGGGAGAGTAAACTGCTACTCATAAACTTCTGTGTCGTATTGTAGTTAGGTTTGTTCAGTGTTCCTTTACATTACGAATTTCCTGCTCCCCTTATCAAGGGGGCAAACCTGTTAGTGTGGGAGCCTGGATCTCCACGCCAAGTGTATTTAAAAGCTTAGGTGGTGCTGACCTTAACTCAAAGGGGTGTTCGTATTGTTAAGGGTTTGTTGTCAATGGGATGGATTGGCATCATTTCCTTCTGATTAGTGGTTCCGTAGGATTTCAGAGTGCTTAATCTAGGTTCATAGGGCTTGGAAGAGGAAGGAAATATCATTGGAAGGGAGAATTATCTGCATGTTCTGGCGAAAATAGGTCTCCCCTACCCCATGTTTAGGCAAGAGTAGGGATTTTAAGGATCCAGGCTCCCACTGTTTGTCTTACACGCACAGTCTTAACCATTTAAAACAAACAAAATAAGCGTTTTTAACATAACTAAGAAAAGAAATGGAAATACGTCCCTTTGCTTTAAGCAAGAGGAAATGGCCTATTCGGGCAGCAAATGATACATCTGAGGCAAGTGTAGACCTGGCATTAGTGTTAGTGCTGCGACTGAAGAAGATAACTGATCGGTCACCTCTGACTGAGGCGTTACTCACAAGTCCAGATGAGGTGGTGAAGTGATTGCCAGGATTATGTATATGCGTCTCTTATCTGAGCGAAGGGTTGACAGTGTTAGTCTTTGAGGAGGCTGGTGTTGCTTCTTCAACTAAACGGAGAGGAGGATAAGAAAAAAAAAAGAAAAAGAGGGGGGAAGGGGGGTGGAAGAATGTTAGAAGGGAGGAAGAGTTAGAGTTACTGTGTAGTAACAATATGGTTAGTACAAATGAGGGCGATGTCTTCTAGTGGTTCAGACGAGGAGTGCCTGCCAGGCCTGGGCTGCGTGCTGAGAGGTCACGGCGGGACTGACGATCTCCAGGTGAGGTAGGGTCCAGTCTGCGTCGTCTGGATCGTTGTCTTTGGGCTTTGGGAGATGACTCGCATGAGACTGGCTTCCATGGATCCACAGGGAAGTAGAAAGCATGCCACTCCGGTATGTCCATCTGAGGAATGTCCATTTGTTCGCAGAAGGCGGGTAGATCTTCCGGGGTTCTAAGAAAGGCAGTGCGACCCCTAGTGGATGCTGACAGGCAGAACGGGAATTTCCATCTATACTGGATGTTATGTGAGCGAAGTACTTCCAGCAGGGGGCGCAGGGTACGTCTGTTTTGTAGAGTGATTTGAGATAGGTCCTGAAACAATTTTACTTCAGTACCATTGAGTAATATGCGGCCTCTATCTCTCGCTTTTTTAAGAATCTCCTCTTTCAAGGGGAAGTTGACAATACAGCAGATGATGTCCCTGGGTGGTTCATTGTCGCGGGGAGGGGGTCTCAATGCGCGATGTATGCGTTCCATCTCTACGGGGGAGTCTGCTGGTCGGCCCAATAAATCATTAAAGATGGAACATACTGTGTGTTGTAGTGCGGCCTGGTCAATTCCCTCCGGGACCCCCCTCACTCTCACGTTGTGCCTGCGTCCCCTATTGTCCAGGTCCTCCACTTGTCTGTGGAGCTCAAACAAGTGTGGCAGCTGTGCATCATACGTTTTCTGTACTTGCCTGATAGCGGTCGCCTGTGTACGCGTATTCTCCTCCACTGTTGCGATTCGATCGTTCATTGCGTGAATGTCCGCCTTGAGATCTGAGATCGCCAACATCATGGTATGTTTGATGTCTAGGGCCACCCTCTGGAGGTCTCTTTGTAGGTCAAGTAGGCTTGGCAGCGGAGCTCCAGGGTCGTCTTTGTCCATAGTCGGGTCCGTGCTGCTTCTAATTGAGTCCGGGGATGAGGCCTGTATAGCGTGTGAGGCCCGCGCGGCCTGTGATGCCTCGAGGTGCGCCGTTTGTCTGGTCCGGAAAATCTCTGGGATGTTTCCGCTGATCTGCGTGCCTGGCTCTTTTTGTGCACGGGGTGTTGAGGTACTTCTGTTGGGCTTTCCCATCATGGGTGAGCGAATTTAGAGCCCCAAATAAGGCGTTTGTCGTCCTCCAAGTGCGGGAGCTTCTTGTTTAAGCAGCCATCTCGTTTCCCGTCCAGGCCACGCCCCCAACATGCGCCCCTTTACAGGCATACTATAAACACCCCCCAGGTACGAAATTTAAAGGGATATTACACTTTTATTGTTTGACTTTAAGCATTATTAAAATCACTGCTCCTGAAAAAATGGCCGTTTTTAAAACTTTTTTTTGCATTGATCCATGTCCCCTGGGGCAGGACCCAGGTCCCCAAACACTTTTTATGACAATAACTTGCATATAAGCCTTTAAAATGAGCACTTTTGATTATTCATGTTCGTGTCCCATAGACTTTAACGGTGTTCGCATGTTCGAACGAACTTTTTTCCTGTTCGCATGTTCTGGTGCGAACCGAACAGGGGGGTGTTCGGCTCATCCCTACTGCAGAGGTTGAAGGGGTGGAGGGTCAGCCTGTCAGTGCCCAGACCATACGCCTCACACTGCATCAAATTGTCATCCCAGAAGGAAGCCTCTTCTAAAGATGATGCACAAGAAAGTTTCCTTAGGACAAGCAGACTAAGGACATAGATTACTGAAACCATGTCCTGTGGTCTGATGAGACCAAGATAAACCTATATGGTTCAGATGGTTTCAAGAATGTGTGGCAGCAACCAGGTGAGGAGTACAAAGACAAGTATGTCTTGCCTACAGTCAAGCATGGTGGTAGAAGTGTCACAGTCTGGGGCTGCATGAGTGCTGCCGACACTGGGGAGCTACAGATCATTGAGGGAACCATGAATGCAAACATGTACTGTGACATACTGAAGCAGAGCATGATCCTCTCCCTTCGTAGACGGGCCACAGGGCAGTATTCCAACATGATAACGACCCCAAACACACCTTCAAGATGACCACTGCCTTGCTAAAGAAGCTGAGGGTAGCAGCAACATGGGGGTCGGAATGGCTACAGAGCCAAGTGACCACTTCAATCCAGGACCAGGCGGAGGGGTGGTTTCAGAGAAATTGGCGAAGGAAGTGGCACTGGGGCGCATGGGGGGGTGTATAAGGTTCAGCCGTTGAAGGATTTGGTAGTTTCGCTGTTAGGGGTGGTGCTTAACAAGGAACTGAATATGTTTTGGCTCATTCACCACCTATCGTTTCCGAAGGGGGGTCTGTTAATGATTCCATAGACCCAGAAGCGGCAGTGTCTTACACTTCCTTTGATGCTGCTGTGGGGTGGGTGAGGCGTTATATACAGGGTGCTCTCATGGCAAAATCAGACATTGAGGCAGCGTTTCATTTACTTTCAGTACACCCGGACAGTTTTAGACTGTTGGGGTGCTGTTGGCAGGGGGAATTTTATGTGGATCAATGTCTGCCCACGGGTTGCTCCATTATTGCGCCATGTTTGAGATGTTTAGTTTGTTTCTGGAATGGGTAGTTAGGGACGTGTTGGGTCTGGATTCCGTCATCCACTACTTGGATGATTTTTTGTGTGTGGGACCTCCTTCTTCTAATGTGTGTACGATTCTTTTGTCCACGTTGCAGCACATTACGGGTAGGTTCGGCGTTCCGTTGGCGGCGGACAAGACTAAGGGCCCGACTACGGAAATTTATTTTCTGGGCATTGTAATTGATCCCAGAGCCATGGAGTGTCGGCTGCTGACTGACAAGGTAGAGAATCTCAGGATTGAGATTAGGGGATGATGGGGCAGAGTAAGGTCCAACTCCGGATGTTACAGTCGTTATTAGGTAAGTTTAATGTTGCATTATTCCAATGGGTAGGGTGTTCTGCCGATGGCTGTCGGCAACTACCACTGGGGTGCATGCCCCAACCCATTTCATCAGACTTACCAGGGAGCTGAAGGAAGATCTGAGAGTTTGGCATATGTTTTTGGAGACATACAGTATAATATACGATCGCTTTGGATGGAGGGACCGGTGAGTAACTTTGGTTTAGATTTGGTCACGGATGTGGCTGGGTCAACGGGCTACGAGGCTTTCTTTCAAAGGCAATGGAGTGCAGAATCTGGGTCTTCAGGATGGGATTCAGCGGGCCTGTGGGTGTGGAGGGGCCTTTAATGGTAAGGTGTTATCTTTGCAGGCTGTGGCGGTGTCCTTGGTCTTTGATGGTGGCAGATAACATATGTGATGGAAGTGGTGGGGGGCTTGTCAGTGGTATGGGCCCCTCTGGGGTATTACAGTGGAACGGTATGCTGGAATACAGTTATGGTTGCACTGCGGGAAAAGGGGTTGTCTCCGAGCTGTCATACAGCTGGAGGCCAGGTATGGTATAAAGGTCCCGCTGTGTATTGGTGGAAAAATGTTAAGTTGGGGGTGCCGTCAAAGACCAACAAGCTGTGTGTTTAAAAGTTGTCATTACAAATGTTATTTGAAAATTATTTAAGTTTTTATTAATAAAAGTCTGCTATGGCCATTTAAACTCCAAAACTCATGTGTGGTCTTATCATTGGTGGGGTAGGGGAATGTGGTATGGGGCATTTAAAGGTAAAAATGGGGTTGGGAGAAGTTGGGGATATCTTAACTACACTGGTCAAGCAAATTTACACTGTTATACAAGCTGTACACTCACTACTTTACATTGTAGACAAGTGTCATTTCTTCAGTGTTGTCACATGAAAAGATAGAATAAAATATTTACAAAAAAATGTGAGGAGTGTGCTCACCTTTGTGAGATACTGGATATATGATCATCAGGGGACTGAATGGGCAAAAGATTGGGCATTTGTTCAAATGCCATAATAGTCTGGACTGAACATTTGCCCATCCCTATACAGTGCTGCCTTCTTTTTTTTAGAACAATGTTATACTTTACGGTGCTTTGCACAAAGGATTATTTGTACCCTTTTGACCCACCTCATCATAAGATGACTAGCTGTCCTAACCTTATGTAATATAGAAAATTCAGCTTTTCTTACCTGGGTGTAACCATATAGATTCAGCAGCTGGGCCATTTGGAGGGTGGTGTCAGAATTGAGATCTCCAATGAAACCAGCCAGGGCACCCCGCTCCATACAGGAATAATTTGGAGCTTCCTTTGCATGTCCAGACAATATCTGTAGAACATCTTTTATAGCTTTATTCACATGTCCACAAGAATCATACACATGGTATCCCAGAGTTATGTTGGGCAGAATATCTGGACTGCGGTTTATCTCATCAATAGCAAATATAAAAGCCAGGAGATGTCTGTATTCTCTCCGGTAAACCCTGCAGAAAAATTGATAGTTTTGCATTGGTCTACAGTACATGTATTTGAGCAGAAATTCCTTATGGCAAAATGTATAACACATTTCAACTGGAGATCTAAGGTAGGATTGGTGGCTGTGTGCATTGCTCCTTGAAACATATAATGAAATTCAATCATTTCTGCACTTATATGAGTTATAGCAGTGGTTGGCTATTTACGAGGCAGAGGACCTCATCTGTAGCCCCTGATATCACCAAGTAGCCGCACATAATATTCAGTATATGTAATGCTACAGAAGAATGTCAGAGAATGCAGACTAATGCCCCGTACACATGGTCGGACATTGATCGGACATTCCAACAACAAAATCCTAGGATTTTTTCCGACGGATGTTGGTTCAAACTTGTCTTGCATGCACACGGTCACACAAAGTTGTCGAAAAATCCGATCATTTTGAACGCGGTGACATAATACGCGTACGTTGGGACTATAAACGGGGCAGTAGCCAATAGCTTTCATCTCTTTGTTTATTCTGAGCATGCGTGGCACTTTGTGCATCGGATTTGTGTGCACGGATTTTGTTGTCGGAAAATTTTATAGCCTGCTCTCAAACTTTGTGTGTCAGAAAATCCGATGAAAAATGTGTGATGGAGCCCACACACGGTTGGAATTTCCGACAACAAGGTCCTATCACACATTTTCCGTTGGAAAATCCGACCGTGTGTACGGGGCATTACAAGAGGAAAGGGTCAGAGACTACAAACTTGCTACAGGACTTGTTGCAGCCTATAGACATGCCGTAGGAGACAGACGGGGCCAGAGATAAGACCATTTTCCTCGGTTTAGTTTGTGAAATGTTTCTAAAATCTTGCTTAAATTCTGAAGTTTATGAACTGTCATTAAATCCCCTGAAGTCTATGGGGGTGAATCTTGTTTTTTTAGTTCTGTCCATTCCTAGAGCTAATAGGCAAACTATCGTCAAACAAAATGCATGGGAACTGGCCACTGCCATGATGGGGGGGGTGTACCAATACCATAATAATAAAAAAGAGAGTGAGTTGGGTTATTGATTTTCTTATATTATTGGCTCTTGTGACCAGGGTAATGACTAGCGATGAGGTTTTGGTTTGGTCTGAACCCAGGTTTTGACAAAATCTTGCTAGTGTGGAGGATAGGCAAACGACTGAACTAATTTTGAGTGTGGCCCGATCAAACCTCCGGCACCAACTGAAAGCGATAAATTTGGCATCAGTATTACTACCGCTGATAAATGTGACCGCTTCCCTTCTGACTGGTTCTTAGGAAACTGGCAACTGCCAACATAATCTGCTCCATCATTATTCATGTTGGCGGGTTGGATCAGAAATGTTGGACAAACTGATTGATGATGAATTTACACTGTGTGTTTTTTTTTTGCACTAAAAAAAGGACTTGTCAAAAACTGTGGTGTGTTTATTTTTTCACGTATTCTATGAATGAAAATGGCTACTGTGTACCTCTTACTCATTCACATAGGTGGGAGGGCCTGTATCTCAGGTTTCCAGTTTCTAATAAGTCCCCCAGCATTATGACCCCCACAACCACCAGACCAGGGTTGTGGGAAAGAGTCTCTTGTCCTCACCATTCAGGTGCTTTGCATCAGCCTCCTGGCAAGGTACCCCCCATGCTGAGGGTATGTGGCCTGTTATGGTTTAGGTGGGGAGGCTGAATTCTCACTTTTCCTGACCTGGCAGGGGCCATGATCATATATAGTAAATGCCACATGTGGATTTTGAGTGGAAATTTTGCCTGACATCTCCCCTTAAAATCAATATTAGACCTTACTGTTCTGGTATGAATATTTATGGGGGGCCATATGCCTTTTTTGGGTACACCTTGACATCCTTATCAGAACCTCATAAGTGTAAAGGGTCATTTATGCATCCTTAGGTGAAATTATACACTTTTTTGTTTTGTGTGGAGTCCACCATTAACATCTATACCAGATCCCCTCACATAGGATAAGAGTCTGCTATAGATTAGGTGAACCTTCAGCTGATTGGTAGGTGGCTGAAGCTGTAATTTGCCAGAACTTTAAACAGCAATTTTTTCCATTTGTAAATGTTAATGTTGCTGTAGTAGGTTGTATAAAATATGCTGATGCGCCACTTCACCAGCAGGGTCAGGGCATCCCCAAGGCATGTTAGTTATATTTTTCCCTCTTTTTTAACTCTGTCTTTGTTACCTCAAAGAGTCTAATCAACCCCCAAACACGCACACACCCACACTCACAGTTTTTTGTTTTTTTATCTTTGACAACAAAACAATCCACCCATGTTGTAGAGTTCAGGAGAAGGGGAGACATTCTTTAGTTCAGCAAAAGAAACATGGCAGGGCTGACACCATTCCTTGTTATTTCATTTAACAAATAGAACGGTATTGTCAGTCCACAACAAGAACAGATCGATGGGAATTTCTCCGTGACTGCGTTGTCTTTAATCCTTTCACTGCCAGAGCCACATTTGTGTGAAATATTAAAATGCCTGATGATTAGTTAAAACCCCAAACCATTGTATATTTTCTGAAAGCAAAGACCCTGTGATATTAGTGGATCTGTTTATCAAACACATATTTTCAGTAAAAAATACACTAACAGTTATGTTACTGCACACAAACGAGATGTGATAGTCAACTTTTTGGTAAAATATAAAATATGAAGTTGTTCCGAGTAAATAGAAACCCAACATGTAAAGCCTTAACATTGTGCATGTCGGTGAAAAGGTAAATGTAATGCCGGCCATGAAATACAAGACTGACAGGGATTCCAGCCTTCCAGTACTTTACTAAAATTGTGTTTATTTCTGTGCTGCTATTGGAGAGACTCAATCACTTTCTATGGTAAATACTTATCTGCAGGACAGGAAGTGAGGGGAATCTCTATAATGGAGCCCCAGATAGCAGTAACAACCTGACAGGGATTCTTTATCCTTCCCCACTCTATTTGAAAGTGAAAAAAAAGATATGGAGTCAATAAGGGCCAAAGTCATTCAAGGTCCCATTTATACTTGTGTATTTTGGTAACACATAACAATGCATGACAAAGTACCTTCTCTATGGGCAGTGCAGTGCGGTGTCATTCATTGTGAATTGCCCCCCAATACATTGTACAGTAAATCCCAACACACAACACACCTCTAGGCACCATAATACACATACCATACACTGCGGTGTAAAAAAAGCAATTGTGTGTTTTTTCCTCCATTGTGGTGCATTGGCAGCTATTCAAGATGAACGAATGTGAGAATTAATACCCGGCAATGGAACACCTAAATGAGAATGGGTCATACATGATTTTCACTAACACATTCAAGGATATACTTTGATTTGATATAAATGCAGTGTAACAGACTGAATGAGTCCTGCACATTATCACACATATCTCCTAAAGACACAGCTCTGTAGATCAGATTGGAAGATTTGCTCTTCATATTTTACTTACGCTGAACACATGAGATTTTTAATAAAACTTCCTTTCTTGGTCCAACGTGTCACTGCAGAATGTACAGAGAATATCCCTCCTATAATAATGTCTCCATCCTGAGAATACTTGTACTCAAATGTATAATTCCTCATAGTCATATCACAGCGGTGAGCAGAGTTCTGGGTGTCAGATGTGCAGGGGGTCACACACAAAGACAACAACCACAATATTCTAAGTGTATATCTGAAGACAACATGGCCGAGTCTCTGAAAGACTCCAATGACTTCTTCCTCTTCTCTCACCTCATTATCACTGATATCAGCCCAGGATCCTGACACTGATTTCATGGCTCAGCTGAAGGCTGTGAGAGTGTCAGGTTTATAAAGAATAATTCTGTTATTTATTACTGATAGACTGGAATATGAATCTGCTTATAGAGTAGGAAAAAAAGGCCAAGCATAAAATACACAGAATACATCTTTGTCAGCACTGTAGAAAGTGAAGGTTAAAAAAAAACATTATGAAGCAGTAAAAACGAGAAGTTTGATGGCCAAGAGTACCATGTGTATTATTATTAATATTATTATTAATAACATTAATTTAACCACTTCAATTCCCGGTAACTTATACACCTTCCTGCTCAGACCAATTTTCAGCTTTCAGCGCTGTTGCACCTTGAATGACAATTGCACGGTCATGCTACACTGTACCCAAACTAAATTTTTATCATTTTGTTCCCACAAATAGAGATTTCTTTTGGTGGTATTTGATCACCTCTGGGATTTTTATTTTCTGCTAAACAAATAAAAAAAGACCGTATTTTTATTTCTGTTACAAAACTTTGTAAATAAGTAAGTTTTCGCCTTCACTGATAGGCACTGATGGGGCTGCACTGACGGGCACTGATAAGGCGGTACTAATGGGCACCAATGAGGTGGCACTGATGAGGTGGCACTGATGGGCACTGATTATGGGCATTAATATGCGGCACTGATAGGCGACACTGATGGGCACTGATCAGTGGCACTGATATGCAGCACTGATGGGCACTGAAAGGCAGCATGGATGGGCACTGATAGGTGGCACAGATGGGCACTGATAAGTGGCACAGATGGGCACTGATAAGTGGCACAGATGGGCACTGATAGGTGGCACAGATGGGCATGGATGGGCACTGATAGGTGACACTGTACACTAATAAATAGTACTGATGGATGCCAATCAATGCCAAACAATAATTCCTGCCAATCAGTGATGCCTATTGTGGGCACTGATTGGCATCCATTGTGGGCACTGATTGGCATCCATTGTGTGCACTGATTGGCATCCCTCATGGTCTAGGGTGGCATACCTGGTGGTGACTAGTGGTGGCATCCCTCGTGGTCCTGGTGGTGTCCCTGGTGGTCCAGTGTGGGCATCCTCGGGGGGCTGCGCTTGGCTCTCTACTCACGTCTGACAGACGCAAGTGAGTCTGAAGGTTTTAATTTTTCCTTTACAGCTTTTAGAGTTTGTAAAAGACCCACCAAACCATATATTTTCTGAAAGCATAGGAACAGTATAATAAAAGGAAGGGGCTACTGATTTGACTTCTATGGCCCCACAATATTTGTGCAAAGGTTTACAAAGCAATATTTTTGCTAAAAAGACGCTAAAATAATTATCAGCAGAAACACAGCAAATTTTACAAAATTCCTGCTAAATTCCTACTAAATTTAAAAACTCAACCTGTACTGAGTTAATCAATAATAAATATTTGTAAATTTTAAATTGCACCTTTTTGCGAAATGGTGAAAACTGAACATACACAAAACTATAAATAACCACATTTCTCCAAAAATCTGGAGGTTTTCCTTTTTCACTTACAGCTTTCAGAGTTTGTAAAATACCCCCCAAACCATATATTTTCTGAAAACACATGGCCAGTAGAATAAAAAGAAGCTGCTACTGATTTTAAGGCACTGTGATATTTGCCCAAATGTTCACCAAAACAATATTTTTGCTAAGAACGCACTAAAATCATTATTAGCATACAAACACAGCACATTTTATAACATTAATTCTAAATATAAAAGCTAAACCTGAACTGAGTTAATAAATAACAAATATTTGTAAATTAAACATTTTGCCTTTTTGAGAAATAGTGAAAATTGGACTTACTCAAAAATTTCTCAAAAAATCTGGAGGTTTTCCTTTTTCACTTACAGCTTTCAGAGTTTGTAAAAGACTCCCCAAACCATACATTTTCTGAAAGCACATGGCCAGTAGAATAAAAAGAAGCTGCTACTGATTTTTAAAGCAGCACAATATTTGCTCAAATGTTTATCAAACAATATTTTCACTAAATACACTTAAATCATTAATAGTGGATTCATACGTGATAAAATGTACAAAATTCCTGCTAAATTCCTACTAAACATAAAAGTTAAAACTGTATTGAGTTAATAAATAACAAATATGTGTACATTTTAAATTGTGCCTTTTTGTGAAAAGGTGAAAACTGAAGGTACGCAAAACTGTAAATATAAACAATTTACTCTAAAATTTCAGAGATTACCATTTTTCACTTACAGCTTTCAGAATTTGAAAAAGACCCCCTAAACTATACATTTTCTGAAAGCACATTACCAGTAGAATTAAAAAAATGCTACTGATTTTTGGGTCCCACAATAATTGCACAAATGTTCATCAAATCTTTATTTTGCACTAAAAATACACTAAAATCATTAATAGTTCACACAACATAACTTACAAAATTCCTGCTAAATTGCTACTAAAACATTATTCACATGTGGCATACTAAAGTGTACGCCTATGGAGGGCCATGTTTACCCTCACAGGCAGTCCCACTTATGTCAATTGGGATGCAACGGCTGCACAGGCATAGTTTCTACGCCCATTCTGACATCTGTGTGGGTGTGGGTACATGACCCAGAATGCAGACAGTATGAGCTCAGGGACATGAACCTGGAACTACATGGATGTCGATTTGGGATTGTTACATCCCAAAAGACATTGATGGAACTGCCTTCACAGGGATGTAGGGAACACCTGTGCATCCCTGTACATGTAAATACAGCCTTGCAGGGGTGTACACTGTGTATGCTCTGTGTGAACAAGGCCTTAGTCCCCTTTTACACCATCAGACTGATTTTGTTTGCATGTTCATTTTTTAAGACGGGCCCGGTCAGACCACCCATTGTTCTTTATGATGAAACTGATGTAAATGAACATGGGTTCATTTACACCTGCCTGCATCTGATCCAATCCGCTAAAAACAGATGGAAAAGTAAATGGACAGGGATCCCATTCCCCATCCATCTATCAGATAAGATGGAAATAGACAGGTGGTTTGTTTTAATCCAACCACCCCATAGAGAAAAGCGGCCTGTGTCCTGCTGCATCAGCAGAGTGGAAGCGGACCTGTCATCTGCCTGCTCAGCGAGGATCAGTGGACAGATCCCCGCTGAGCAGGCAAATCTGCTTGAGTCCACTCCATGTCCACTCCATTTATTTCTTTTTTTTTGCAATTTTATACATATATATAGTATATATATGGTCTTTGGTGAGATATCAGAGGTCTACACAGATCTAGGGATGAGCTTCGAGTTCGAGTCGAACTCATGTTCGACTCGAACATTGGCTGTTCGCAAGTCCGCCGAACAGCGAACTATTTGGGGTGTTTGCGGCAAATTCGAATGCTGCGGAACACCCTTTAAAAGTCTATGGGAGAAATCAAAAGTGCTAATTTTAAAGGCTAATATGCAAGTTATTGTCATAAAAAGTGTTTGGGGACCTGGGTCCTGCCCCAGGGGACATGGATCAATGCAAAAAAAAGTTTTAAAAACGGCCGTTTTTTCAGGAGCAGTGATTTTAATAATGCTTAAAGTCAAACAATAAAAGTGTAATATCCCTTTAAATTTCGTATCTGGGGGGTGTCTATAGTATGCCTGTAAAGGGGCGCATGTTTCCTGTGTTTAGAACAGTCTGACAGCAAAATGACATTTTGAAGGAAAAAACTCATTTAAAACTACCCGCGGCTATTGCATTGCCGACAATACACATAGAAGTTCAATGATAAAAACGGCATGGGAATTCCCCAAAGGTGAACTCCGAACCAAAATTAAAAAAAAAAAAATGACGTGGGAGTCCCCCTAAATTCCATACCAGGCCCTTCAAGTCTGATATGGATATTAAGGGGAACCCCGGCCAAAATTAAAAAAAAAAAATGACGTGGGGTTCCCCCTAAATTCCATACCAGACCCTTCAGGTCTGGTATGGATTTTAAGGGGAACCCCGCGCCAAAAAAAAAAAAAAACGGCGTGGGGTCCCCCCAAGAATCCATACCAGACCCTTATCCGAGCACGCAACCTGGCAGGCCGCAGGAAAAGAGGGGGGGACGAGAGTGCGGCCCCCCCCCTGAACCGTACCAGGCCACATGCCCTCAACATTGGGAGGGTGCTTTGGGGTAGCCCCCCAAAACACCTTGTCCCCATGTTGATGAGGACAAGGGCCTCATCCCCACAACCCTGGCCGGTGGTTGTGGGGGTCTGCGGGCGGGGGGCTTATCGGAATCTGGAAGCCCCCTTTAACAAGGGGACCCCCAGATCCCAGCCCCCCCCTGTGTGAAATGGTAAGGGGGTACAAAAGTACCCCTACCATTTCACTAAAAAACTGTCAAAAATGTTAAAAATGACAAGAGACAGTTTTTGACAATTCCTTTATTTAAATACTTCTTCTTTCTTCTATTTTCCTTCATCTTCTGGTTCTTCTGGTTCTTCTGGCTCTTCTGGTTCTTCCTCCGGCGTTCTCGTCCAGCATCTCCTCCGCGGCGTCTTCTATCTTCTTCTCCTCGGGCCGCTCCGCACCCATGGCATGGGGGGAGGCTCCCGCTCTTCTCTTCTTCTTCATCTTCTTCTCTTCTTCTTTTCTTCTCTTCTTCATTTTCTTCTCCGGGCCGCTCCGCATCCATGCTGGCATCATGGAGGGAGGCTCCCACTGTGTGACGGCGATCCTCGTCTGACAGTTCTTAAATAACGGGGGGCGGGGCCACCCGGTGACCCCGCCCCCCTCTGATGCACGGGACATGACGGGACTTCCCTGTGGCATTCCCCATGACGTCACAGGGAAGTCCCGTCAAGTCACCGTGCGTCAGAGGGGGGGCGGGGTCACCGGGTGGCCCCGCCCCCCGTTATTTAAGAACTGTCAGACGAGGAGCGCCATCACACAGCGGGAGCCTCCCTCCATGATGCCAGCATGGATGCGGAGCAGCCCGGAGAAGAAAATGAAGAAGAGAAGAAGAGAACAAAAGAAGAAGAGAAGAAGATGAAGAAGATGAAGAGAAGAGCGGGAGCCTCCCCCCATGCCATGGGTGCGGAGCGGCCCGAGGAGAAGAAGATAGAAGACGCCGCGGAGGAGATGCTGGACGAGAACGCCGGAGGAAGAACTAGAAGAGCCAGAAGAACCAGAAGAACCAGAAGATGAAGGAAGATAGAAGAAAGAAGAAGTATTTAAATAAAGGAATTGTCAAAAACTGTCTCTTGTCATTTTTAACATTTTTGACAGTTTTTTAGTGAAATGGTAGGGGTACTTTTGTACCCCCTTACAATTTCACACAGGGGGGGGCCGGGATCTGGGGGTCCCCTTGTTAACGGGGGCTTCCAGATTCCGATAAGCCCCCCGCCCGCAGACCCCCACAACCACCGGCCAGGGTTGTGGGGATGAGGCCCTTGTCCTCATCAACATGGGGACAAGGTGTTTTGGGGGGCTACCCCAAAGCACCCTCCCAATGTTGAGGGCATGTGGCCTGGTACGGTTCAGGAGGGGGGGCGCACTCTCGTCCCCCCCTCTTTTCCTGCGGCCTGCCAGGTTGCTTGCTCGGATAAGGGTCTGGTATGGATTTTTGGGGGGACCCCACGCCGTTTTTTTTTTTTTTTTGGCACGGGGTTCCCCTTAAAATCCATACCAGACCTAAAGGGTCTGGTATGGAATTTAGGGGGAACCCCACATCATTTTTTTTTTTTTTAATTTTGGCCGGGGTTCCCCTTAATATCCATACCAGACCTGAAGGGCCTGGTATGGAATTTAGGGGGACTCCCACGTCATTTTTTTTTTTTAATTTTGGTTCGGGGTTCCCCTTTGGGGAATTCCCATGCCGTTTTTATCAATGAACTTCTATGTGTATTGTCGGCAATGCAATAGCCGCGGGTAGTTTTAAATGAGTTTTTTCCTTCAAAATGTCATTTTGCTGTCAGACTGTTCTAAACACAGGAAACATGCGCCCCTTTACAGGCATACTATAGACACCCCCCAGGTACGAAATTTAAAGGGATATTACACTTTTATTGTTTGACTTTAAGCATTATTTAACTCACTGCTCCTGAAAAAACGGCCGTTTTTAAAACTTTTTTTTGCATTGATCCATGTCCCCTGGGGCAGGACCCAGGTCCCCAAACACTTTTTATGACAATAACTTGCATATTAGCCTTTAAAATTAGCACTTTTGATTATTCATGTTCGTGTCCCATAGACTTTAACGGTGTTCGCATGTTCGAACAAACTTTTTTCCTGTTCGCATGTTCTGGTGCGAACCGAACAGGGGGGTGTTCGGCTCATCCCTACACAGATCCCCTTATCTCTTTTTTGTGACAGAGAAAGGGACTGAAGATAATCCCTTTCTCTGCAGAAGATTATATGAATTAACACTCGGGTTAAATATGTTCAGCTGTCAGTGGACACAAGAATGATTGGTAGTGATCACTGTAGTAGAGGGAGGGGGCTGGTAAACACATGTTTACCAAGCCCCAACCTTACCCACTGCCGCACCGCTGCTGCACTGCCTCCTTTCACCATGCTCTCCAGCTTGTCAGCTTGCTGGAGATCAGTGTCGACAGCAGCTGCAGGCGGCAGGAGCAGAAGGAGGGATGCCTCTGGAGCAGGGATAGATCGGAGGTGCACGGGCCATTGTGGCGGGGTGAAAAAGTCATGGGGGGCACACTGCCAACCCCTCTAAGCCCCTGAAGCCAGCGAGAGTGGCAGAGAAGGGAAGCCGGCTTCTGAGGGTAGCTGCAGGGGATTGGGTTTGCAAGGGGGGTTTAATTGGGTGCGGGGGGAGGTAATCAGCGCTGGAGGGAAAGGAGGAGGATGAAGGGGATAGGAAAGAAGAGGGGGGACCGTTTTAGAAGAATAGGAGTGGGGAAGGTGGAGAGGCTGGTATTAGGGAAGCGGAATCATAGGGGAAGTGGGTGGTCACGTTTGAGGTTAATAACTTTGATCAGTGGATTGTAATCCACTGATCAGAGTTATAGAATTGTTTACTGAAGTGACTATGAGCTTATAGTAGAAGGAGAAATGAGGTCCATACGGCGTATGGACCTGGCCAGCTAGAAGCAGTGCTGTAGATCCGTATGTAGTACAGACCTGGCAGTGAAAGGGTTAAAGGGCAACTTTGAAAATACAGAAAAAAACTTCAAATTGCATGCTTTGGGGATACTTTAAAGCTTCAGATAGTTTTACAGAACAACAAGATTCTGAGGGCCAGCACCAGCCACACCATTCATATTTTGTAGACTCACTGCACATTATACAAGCATTTGTTCTTGTCCACCAAATTAAAGAAATTGAGAAGGCATATGTTATTGTGAGATAAAATTCAGTTTGTCTTCTCACAGACAAGAAACAAAAATGTTTACTGGACACAATGCACACCATAAAAGGGTTTTTACAAGGCTCGGATGAAACCACAGGTGTGCGCAGCCCATTGCATTAGGGTGTGCACCCCAAAGCTCAACACACACACGCCTTTCTCTGCAACCTCAGCTGCATGGGACAGTGAATAAATGGGAAGTGCTCTGTACTCAGCGGCTTCCTTTTTATTCACAAACTGAAGCATAGTAAACACTGTTTACTATGCTTCAGTTATGAATGGACACAGTGAGTGAGTGTGTTCATGGTGTTCATTTAGAAAAGGAAGGGGGCGGTAAATTACATATTTACTAGCCCCTTCATCCGCTCTCCATCCTGAAGCATACCCTATAGCAGCCGGGGGGAGAGGATGGAAGCCAGCAGCACTACAGCATGGAGGGGGGCGACAACAAGGGGGGGAGAGGAGCCTGGGCAGTAGGGGAATTGGCACCGCACATAGGTGTTGATTTACTGAAACTGGAAAGTACAAAATCTGGTGCAGCTCTGCATAGAAACCAATCAGCTTCCAGGTTTTTTTGTGAAAGCAAGCCAGAGTTAGTAGGTGATTGGCTACCATGCACAGCTGCACCAGATTTTGCACACCCTGGTTTTAGCAAATCAACCCCATAGTGATTAGGGTGTGCCCAGGCACACCTGGCACATCCCTGCGCACGCCTATGGTTGAAACTGATTTTTTACGTTCAAGATCTGCGATCTTTTAGGCATGTCTAAAAATGGTCTATTATTGTCTATGCCCTAAAACTGAAGACTGAAAAACTAGATTTCCAGCACATATTTTAAGCTTTTCCTGGATAGGCCAAAACATCTGAAGGAGAGAGTAAGCATATTGCATCTGGAAATAAAAAAATGATGTACTTCTTAGGAGACTGAAAAGTAGTACAGATTTGCACCACATATATTAAGCCTGTATGAACAGATTGCAATGTTTGTGTTATTAGATGAGAATATCATATCTGGAAATACAAAAAAAAATAGTGTTTTGATTCAGAGACTGACAAGGCAAACATTTTATAGTTATGCACCACAGCTATTATGTCTTTTTGACAGGAACAGAGCAGCCATATTATAGCTGGAAAGAAAAAAAAAGTGTCTTTATTCAGAGATTGGCAAGGCAAACAATTTTCAGTTTTGCACCACAGTTACATTACATCTGTACATTAAAAATGTATTTTTTAGGAGACTGAAGATTAGAGATGGGCCGAACACCTCCCTGTTCGGTTCACAGCAGACCTCGCAAACAGAGGAAAAGTTCTAACCCGAAGTGTGAACTTATTTATATGCAATTTATTGGCCATAAAATAGGTATAGGGGTCCGGGTACTGCCCTGGGGGACATGTATCAAAATAAACGTTTTTTTTAAAACAATCGTTTTTACAGGAGAAGTGATTTTATTGATGCTTAAAGTGCAACAATAAAAAATCCTTTAAATATAGTGCCTGGGGGCCCCCTTAGTCTGCCTGTAAAGTGTTGCATCTGTACCATGTGTATAGAACCTGCTGCAGCAAAAATGACATTTCTAAAAGAAAAAATGGATAAGTGACAATTTATGAGGGAAAGAGTAAACAGATTTCATGTGCAATTAAATAAATGGCTTCCTTTTTTACAGACTTAATAAAGGGACGTGTGACAGTTTTTCTGCTAAGCATGCAATCCTTTTTGGTCAGGCCCCCTTTTCTGAAGGAGAGAGCAAGTAGACTGCAGCTAGAACTAAGACATCATATTTTATTTTTTTCCAGCAATGAATCAGGGTGGTACATGTTATCAGATTTTCACCACAACTTTTAAGCCTGTTTAGGCAGGATACTATATGCTGGCCATAGAATGAGCAGATTGCATCGGGTGAGTTGTCCTCTGAAACAGCAGTCCCCCACAAGCGTTCAATAGATTATACAATGGCTTTAGGCAAAATGATGCCATGCAGTGTTATAGCTGGTATGTCTATGGGGCAAGATCCACACTGGGGCAGAGATTCTGTAAGCTCTGCAGGGGCAGGCCCGGAGGTGGCACTCCATCTTGTGCCAGGAAAAGTCATGTATGACAACAGCACCAGCCTGTTATCTGCCCTTCAGCCGGGTAGGTTCCGATATGTGCCTTCTCTGGGACATGTTCCCAACCTGGTGGTACAACTATTCCTAGATAGGTACCCTGACTTATAGGATCTTTTGAAGCAGAATAGAAGAGTTTGTAGCCAACTGATGCCATCCTGCATCCTTTCTGTCTGCCAGCAGAGTTACCCAGTGGGTGATGAATGATATATAACATCTCTGCCATGACTTGCTGGACCATGTGTCTGTGGTCAGGTGGACCTTTCTGTTGATCCCATGGTGGAGTGACTTATTAATATTACCTTCCACATGATGGTGGGGGGCAGGGATGGTCTTATGGGAGAAGAATAGGGATGAGCCAACATTTTGGTCTGAACTTAGATTTGGACTGACCTGTGGCTGTTTGGGCAATTGTCCAAATATCTGAGCCTTTGCCCATTCAGCCTCCTGTTTGGTGATAGCCGAGCATCATATATAGAAGTGGTACTTCTACCGCTTCTATACATTTTTTCCTGGAGTATGGATTTAAGTTTGACTACTTTTCTGTCTATGGCTTGCTTACAAAATAAAAGCATTTTTGCAAGGCAATATCAGCAATAAAAGTATTTGTGTATATGTTATTGCTGAATCAATAGGTTCATAGAGAAATGTAAATGTTGCTCTGGTCCATAGGTGGGGTACAGGTGTGAGAGAGGAAGTGGTTAAAAAAAAAAGCAAGAGGTTTGGTCTTGGAAATGGAGCGATTACAAAGAAGGGCAACAAAGCTAATAAAGGGTCTGGAGGATATCAGTTATGAGGAAAGGTTGTGAGCACTGAACTTATTCTCTCTGGAGAAGATACGCTTGAGAGGGGATATGATTTCAATATACAAATACCGTACTGGTGACCCCACAATAAGGAGAAAACTTTTTAGCAGAAGGGAAATTAACAAGACACGTGGCCACTCATAAAAATTAGATTAACTGGATTAATTGGATTAATTGGATTAACCTTAAACTACGAAAAGGGTTCTTTACTGTAATGCCCCGTACACATATGGACAATGTCCGATCGGAGCGTGTTGTCGGAAATTCCGACCGTGTGTGGGCGCCATCGGACATTTTATATCGGATTTTCCGACACAAAGTTGGAGAGCAGTAGATAAAATTTTCCGACAACAAAATCCGATCGCGTCAATTCCGACCGTGTGTGGCCTGTTCCGACGCACAAAGTGCCACGCATGCTCAGAAGAAATTTCCGACACGGGACAGCTCGTTCTGGTAAACTTAGCGTTCGCAATGGATACAGCACTTTCGTCACGCTGCAATGTTCAAAATGGTTTAATACAGCGCACTCTCTTCTTCCACACTTCTCACAAACTTTTATTTGTGTTTTTTTAGTGGGATTCCCTGACTATATTGTTATTAGTTGTCACATCTGACAGTTTTATATTCTTTTTTTTTTTGATTTTAAGCCTTTTTTTTTCTTTAATGTTTGGATTTTTTCCAAGGCTGATCTTTGTTCAATGTTATTTTTATTTTTACTGTAGAATATTTTTGTGTGTGTTTTGTGTGTCAAGTTACCCCAACACCATTGATATCTTTTATTATTTAATCTCCAGGAGATTGTTTGTTGTTGGTGTCCCTTGTTCATTTCACATTGTATATTTGAAATGTACCTGAATCCTCACAAACCAACTGTCCTTTTTGAAGTAAAACACATAGGAGAGTATAATTCAAAACAAAAATCCTTTATTAAGGGATCAGAACCAAACAAAGAGGAAGGCAACACTGGATCAATAGGAGAAATTAGCGAAGCATGGGACCCCCACAGCAGACATCAATTCTTCAACATCAAAATTGGTGGCCTGAGGAGTCCATATGTAAGGGAGGGCAGTCTGGTCCAGAATTCGCAAAGATCCGGATAGCAGCAGATGACATCTGTGTCCCCAGGCTGTGGTACCACAAGAAGCTGCATTTTTTGGCCGACCAGACTGTATCCAGGGCAATCACTGTCTGGTCTTCCTTCCACGCTTCCTTCCGGGCTGTGGCTGTGCAGTTGGAGATGTGGCAGGAGGAGGAGTAGGACCTGGAGGAGGAGGAGGACTGAGAGGACCTGGAGGAGGACTGGAGGGACCTTGAGGAGGACTGGGAGGACCTGAAGGAGAGGGAGGACGAGGAGGAGGACCTGCAGGAGGAGGAGGAGGACCAACGCGAAGGTGTGTCTGAGGTGTAATTTGGCCCCTCATACCTTTCTCCAGAGCCTCCGATATGAGGGCCTCACACATGACTTTTTGGCCCTCCTCCATCCTCTGAATTTTATATGCTATGAAGGCAGCAATGTTCTCCTCCATGGTGTGTGGTGCTCCCAGGACCTCTGTAGCCCTCCAAAAGAATCCTATTGCAGCCTCCTCTAGGGTACTCCTCCTACTGCCACTTTCTGTTTTCAGGGGGGGTGGAGGGACCTGCAGATCAGCCAGCCGGCTCGGCCCGGCCACCTCCTGGCTGAGACTTCCCTGTGTATGAAAAAGGGACATGGTTTTAGTTTTTGCTTCATCAATCACAATCCTAAATTAGTACTCCCAACTAACATCTAGTTAACATCATTGATTGGACAAGCAGAAATATTTAGAGGAATGCTATACCTGGCTCAATCTGGGCTCCTCCACATGTGGCCTGGAAGGCCCAGGTTGGGCGTCAGAAGCCCCAGCCGGGGGGGAAGGAAGCGTGGAAGGAAGACTGGAGAGGGATGACCTGGGTTCAGTCTGGCCTGCCAGAAAATGCAGCCTGTCGTAGTACAACATCCTGGGGACATAGATGTCATCTGCTGCTCCGGATCTCTGTGAATCCAGGACTTTCTTGCGCTCCCTTAGATATGTACTCCTCAGGCCACCAATGAAAATCTTTAAATAGGTGATGTCTGCCATGGGGATCACCTGCTTCACAATTTCACACAATTGCTCCAGTGCTGCCTTCCTCTTTGCTTGGTTCTTGAAATGGGGGTGGGTAATCTCCCACAGACAGGGCAGCTCCCTTAGCATCTCTATGAATACTGACATGAAGTCATTATCTTTTACTAAGATATCCATGTTCACTGCAAGACACAACACAAGACAAAGCCTAATGTCAGACAAAACTCTCCTAATCTTGTTACAATATAGGCCTCAATCTAGAAGCAGTATAGGCACAAGTTTGTCTCTTACCTTCGTTCTTACGATTGGCGCGTCCAATGCTCCTTCCTCCGCTCACATATCGTACGTAATACGCACGCGTGTTACGCTTTATACACACTGCGCATGCGTGTAACTCCGCCCGCCCCTGGCGTTCTTTCTAGTCTATTCCCCGCCCCTTTTCGTTCGGCGCAGTGGGTGAAGAGCACATGGCGGAGTTACAGCAGGTGCATGCTAATTCTAGCAACGAGGAGGAGGAGGTTTAAGGCCACAAATATGTCCTTTGGGGAGATGTTGGAGATGGTCGACATCATGAGGAAATCCGACTATGACGGAAAATATGGGCCTTACCCACACCCCAACATCCGAAAGGCAAAAATCATTGCTAAAGTGATCAAAAGCCTACACAGGAATTTCGGGGTACGAAGATCTAAAGATTAGCTCAGGAAGCGGTGGTCGGACCTGAGGTTGAGAGAGCCAGAGCAGTACCGAAAGATCCGGAGAGTGCTGCAAAAAAGTAAGTAGTTGTGCTGTGTTCCTATTCTTTCTGTCTTTATTCCGTTCGTTCTGCTCCATATGCTTTTATTAATTGTAACGTTTAAAAGGACAACTTTAATGTTCATGGGCCCATTATTCGTTCGTATCAAACATTTTTCTTTCGGCCTCTAGAACACCATTGTTTAGGCCATATGCATTTTCACACATTTTTGGGGGCCTACTTGGATGCCAAATATTTGTTTGTGTAGATGGGTTTGTTACTAGAATGAAATGCAAACTAGATTGTGTGTAAGGAGAGGACACTGAGCAGCTGTTTTCACATCTGGACACTGGAGCACTAGTGTGGGACCCCAGAACACCATTTTTATTAGGGGGGGCACACAGGTGCTCCAGTGTGTACTATAGGGGGGGCTACATCTGTGAAGCTTGTACTAAACAGGTAAAGTATTGCAGCTTGACAAAGGGCAAGAAAAAAAATACATCTTGGAACTCGGCTAAAATAGACAATTGTACCCCACTTCCAAGCAATGTTTCCTTTTTATAGTTCTGCCATCAAATATCTGTGTGCTAATTATACCATTTTTGTTTTACATAGGGGAAAAAAGACTCGGAGGACACCCCTCATCCCAGGAGAACACAGACCCCCCACCTATGGAAGAAGGTGAAATACCACCAACACAAGAAGAAGAGCAAGAGGAAGAAGAAGATGTGGTGGAGATTGGCACCACAACAGGTGATTGTCTGCGACCACAGGCTCAGGTAAAAGAGATGGATGGTGGCAGATTTTTGAGACCTTTTTTTTTGTTCTTTATCTCTTTTTAGGTGATCGTGATGTGAGGGATAGAGAACGCTTTACTTCTGAAAGTGCCCAGATCCTGATCGGGGAGATCATGAGGTGTAATCTCGAATTGCACAACATACAGCAACAAATCAGTGATGTTATTAAAAAAAATAATTGATGTTTTGGGGCGAATTTAAACCCCACAAAATCACTGGTTTTATTGTGGTCCAATCTTCTAAAATGTTTTTCAATGTTTTGAAAAGCCAAATTTGGAGGATGCACACAGTGTGCCAACATGTGCTATCTCCCATAACGGGAGATCAATGGAGGCGTTTTGGGGGTGCAACCCCTTCCTCAATTATAAAGTCGTGGTGAGGAAGGGCTTGCTCCCCCAAAACATGTCCCTTGATCCCCCCTGATGGCAGATAGCACATGTTAACATTCGTAAATTGGTGTGCATCTTCCAAATTTGGCTTTTCCAGGGGTGATTTCCCCCCATCTGAACGCTATATCAAACCCAGTTCCTAAATACTGATGTCTGATATAGCCTTCAGGTTTTACCTAATGTGAACTTTGTAAGTTCAAGTTTTTTGGCTTTCTTGTTGGTTTTACACAGGCCTGTTTTATCTGAAATGCATATTTCAAGTTTTGATAATGCTACTGCAAAAATTGTTATACAACAAACATGTTGGTTTGTTTTAAAAACCTTTGGTAAATGCACATGTGATTGTGCAGGTATAAAAAAGTGGCTTACTCAAGAATGTGTGGATTATTATCTCAACACTACAACACTT
This sequence comes from Aquarana catesbeiana, assembly GCF_042186555.1. Classification (NCBI taxonomy): domain Eukaryota; kingdom Metazoa; phylum Chordata; class Amphibia; order Anura; family Ranidae; genus Aquarana; species Aquarana catesbeiana. The sequence goes on along the minus strand of NW_027362651.1, from coordinate 188,306 downwards.
TTGGGGTGATGTAATTGCTGTTTTATGCAAAAATGGGGGTTATTTCCTAAGGGCAAATACACTTTGCACTACAAGTGCAGGTTCAGTGCAGTTGCAAGTGCACTTGTAGTGAAATGTGTTTTTGCATTTAGGAAGTACCAGCCAACACTGTTTTTTATAAGGTTACCCAATCCCGACATTTTCTGCACTCAACACATTTCTGTCAGGGTCAGCTAAAACAAACACAAGCAGTAAATGTCCACAAAGAATTTCTTTTGGTTGTTTTTTATTTGAAAAAGGTTTCACAGATTGTCTGGCATATTGATAGCCCCCCTACCCGCAAAGAACTCCAGGTATCGTAACCGGACATCACGGGCACTCAGGGAGGGCAAGCCAGGACGGCCACTTTCAAGCGCCGTCAGTGTTGATGGATTTGGGATTCCAGCCTCAGGCCCAACTGAGCCAGCATAGTTGGCTGAATGTTTTCTTAAAAAATTATGGAGAACACAGCAGGCAAGTATTATATGGTTCAGTTTATACTCTGCCATATGGATGGGTGTCAGAAATAATCGGAACCGGCTGGCCAGGATTCCAAATGTGTTCTCCACCACTCTTCGGGCTCTGGCCAGCCGGTAATTAAAAACCCTCTGTTCCGGGGTGAGGGTCCTCATCGGGAATGGCCTCATCAGGTGGTCCCCCAGTGCAAATGCTTCATCAGCAACGAACACAAATGGGAAACCTTCAACATTGTCCTCTGGAGGTGGCAAGTCCAAGCTGCCATTCTGGAGACGCCTGTAGAACTCCGTCTGGGTGATGACTCCACCATCGTACATCCGGCCATTCTTCCCCAGGTCCACATACAGGAACTCGTAATTAGCCGACACCACCGCCAACATCACTATACTATTAAACCCCTTGTAATTATAATAGTACGACCCCGAGTTGGGTGGTGGACGATGTGGACGTGTTTCCCATCAATTGCCCCTCCGCAGTTAGGAAAGTCCCACCGCTGGGCAAAGTGGGAGGCCACAGTCTGCCATTCCTTTGGCGTTGAAGGAAACTGTTGAGGAAAAAACAATAAACATTACTATTTTTTCACAAAAACATGGCAAGCAGATTAGACACAAACATTATGGGCCAACCTCCAGATAGCATTTATTAAGGGGAATTTAACAACAACAAAGTATAAGGTACACCTATCATATTCCCCCTCCCCCCCTCTCATGGGCCATTTCTAACATTATAGGGGGGGGAACTCTTGGACAGGTAACCCTCTTCACTTCATTGAGAGATGAATGCCTAAATAATGGGTATTACTTGGAACAGCCCCTCCTTAGTTACACTATTGGCAGACCACTGGACAGGTAAGAAGTGTCATAATACAAAGATATAATACACACTGTACACATTTGAGCACATTTGAACATTCTGATATTACCTATCAAGATTATAATAGGATACAAAAACTTTTAACAGTACCATTGGAAAGTATTCAGGCAGGCCCTTGCACTACATGCTTTGGGGAATTCATCCATAAATCTGACCAGTAAAGAGATGGGTATAGTGTGTATGGGTTTGACAAAGTCAGCAGATGATTGAGGATAGAGAATTGTGATCAGCTGACTTAGCAGTTGGGGGGGGGAGGGTTACTAAAAATTATTTGGGGACACCACAAAAAAAAGCCTCTGGCACTCTGCCTGAATTTAAAACAAAAATAACATTACCAAACATTTTAGGGGGTGTTTGGGGTAAAGCACTACTATGGAGCTGATAAAATACATTGTTAAGTGACTACATGAGGTGAATATAGGGCAGGAGACACCATGCTGGGGAGGTTATTGAAGGGCAAATATGTATGAAGGACATAAAATAATAATTACATACAAATCCAGCATGCATGAGGACAAAGGGGACATTCACAGCATATTACAATCATGGTAATTAGGGAATGAGGAAAGAAATACAATATATTAGCAAACATTCAATACAATAAAATGTGATATAAAAGAATAAAAATCTTACCTTCATATACTCCTTCTACAGGACCTGTATGATGGCAGAACAGGTCTCTGGGATAATGATACCCAGAGCCTGGGGGGAGATGCCTGTCGAGAACTTTAAGTCCTGCAGACTTCTTTGCCAAATACCGCAAGGTAGCGACCAACCTCTGCTCCGGAGTGATGGCTTGCCTCATGCAGGTATCCTGCCTGCTGATATAGGGGGTCAGCGAAGCCAACAGACGGTGAAACACGGGGTCCATCATCCTGAGAAAGTTCCTGAAATCATCAGGATTATTCTCATGGATCTCACGGAGCAAAGGCATATGAGAGAACTGGTCACGCTGAAGCAACCAATTCTTGGTCCATGAACTCCTCCCTACCCTGTTCATGGACTGGACTTGTGTCAAGGTCAGGACCCCAACACCAAGCCTACGCACAGCACGAACTCTATGAGGAGTACGCATACGAAACATGGCTAGAAAACGGTCGGCTGCTCAGAACGAAGTAACAGAACGCACTGAAGAACAGCAAGGCCTGCGAAGAGCGACCTGAAAACCAGTAACGAACGAACAAGAATACAATGACTACCTAAAGTCACGCGGAACTTGCTGCACGCACTGAAGAGCAGATACAAACCCACAAGCACAAACTGAACGGCAGAAAACGATCTGAAAGCCACGAGTCTGAAAAAGCGCAAATCGTCTCTCACCAAACTTTTACTAACACGAGATTAGCAAAAGGAGCCCAAAGGGTGCCGCGCTTGGTTCTGAACCAGCCTTTTCTAGTCTTGTCGTACGTGGTGTACGTGACCGCGTGGTTGTCGATCGGAAATTCCGACAACTTTGTGCGACCGTGTGTAGGCAAAACAAGTTTGAGCCAACATCCGTCGGAAGAAATCCTAGGATTTTGTTGTCAGAATGTCCGAACAAAGTCCGACCGTGTGTACGGGGCATAAGAGCGGCAAGGATGTGGAATTCCCTTCCACAGGTGGTGGTCTCAGCGGGGAGCATCAATAGTATCAAAATACAATTAGATAAGCACCTGAATGACCGTAACATACAGGGGTATACAATGTAATACTGAAATATAATCACACACATAGGTTGGACTTGATGGACTTGTGTCTTTTTTCAACCTCACCTACTATGTAACATTTCTTCACAAATAATAATAATAATAATAATAATAATAATAATAATAATAATAATAATTACTATTATTATTATTATTATTATTATTATTATTATTATTATTAATATTTTATTGAACAGTACATTTAATCTTTAATTATAATATACATTTTTCTTAATATTTTACATGCTAATATAAATTAAATTATTTTGTAATCTTGCATCTATATTTTAAATGTAATACAGTCAAGTCCATAAATAATGGGACATTGACTCAATTCTAATCTTTTTGGCTCTTTACACCAACACAATGGATTTGACATGAAACAAACAAGAAGTGCTTTAACTGCAGACTTTCAGCTTTAATGTGAGGGCATTTACATCCAAATCAGGTGAACGGTGTAGGAATTACAACAGTTTGTATATGTGCCTCCCACTTTTTAAGGGACCAAAAGTAATGGGACAGATTAACAATCATCCATCAAACTTTCACTTTTTAATACTTGATTGCAAATCCTTTGCAGTCAATTACAGCCTGAAGTCTGGAACGCATAGACATCACCAGACGCTTGGTTTCATCCCTGGTGATGCTCTGCCAGGCCTCTACTGCCACTGTCTTCAGTTCCTGCTTGTTCTTGGGGCATTTTCCCTTCAGTTTTGTCTTCAGCAAGTGAAATGCATGCTCAATCGGTTTCAGGTTAGGTGATTGACTTGGCCATTGCATAACATTCCACTTCTTTCCCTTAAAAAACTCTTTGGTTGCTTTCGCAGTATGCTTCGGGTCATTGTCCATCTGCACTGTGAAGCTCCGTCCAATGAGTTCTGAAGCATTTTGCTGAATATGAGCAGATAATATTGCCTGAAACACTTCAGAATTCATCCTGCTGCTTTTGTCAGCAGTCACATCAATAAATACAAGAGAACCAGTTCTATTGGCAGCCATACATGCCCACGCTATGACACTACCACCACCATGCTTCACTGATGAGGTGGTATGCTTTGGATCGTGGGCAGTTCCTTTCCTTCTCCATACTCTTCTCTTCCCATCACTCTGGTACAAGTTAATCTTGGTCTCATCTGTCCATAGGATGTTGTTCCAGAACTGTGAAGGCTTTTTTAGATGTTGTTTGGCAAACTCTAATCTGGCCTTCCTGTTTTTGAGGCTCACCAATGGTTTACATCTTGTGGTGAACCCTCAGTATTCACTCCGGTGAAGTCTTCTCTTGATTGTTGACTTTGACACACATACACCTACCTCCTGGAGAGTGTTCTTGATCTGGCCAACTGTTGTGAAGGGTGTTTTCTTCACCAGGGAAAGAATTCTTCGGTCATCCACCACAGTTGTTTTCCGTGGTCTTCTAGGTCTTTTGGTGTTGCTGAGCTCACCGATGTGATCTTTCTTTTTAAGGATGTTCCAAACAGTTGATTTGGCCACACCTAATGTTTTTGCTATCTCTCTGATGGGTTTGTTTTGTTTTTTCAGCCTAATGATGGCTTGCTTCACTGATAGTGACAGCTCTTTGGATCTCATATTGAGAGTTGACAGCAACAGATTCCAAATGCAAATAGCACACTTGAAATTAACTCTGGACCTTTTATCTGCTCCTTGTAAATTGGATAATGAGGGAATAACACACACTTGGCCATGGAACAGCTGAGCAGCCAATTGTCCCATTACTTTTGGTCCCTTAAAAAGTGGGAGGCACATATACAAACTGTTGTAATTCCTACACCGTTCACCTGATTTGGATGTAAATACCCTCAAATTAAAGCTGAAAGTCTGCAGTTAAAGCACACTGTGTTGTTTTCATTTCAAATCCATTGTGGTGGTGTATAGAGCCAAAAATATTAGAATTGTGTCAATGTCCCAATATTTATGGACCTGACTGTATATCCTGAATATCCAGCAAAATAAACTATTAAACTTTATAACTTTTATACCTCGGCATTGCTTATCCTGGAAAGCAGTTCTTTAGTAAAGTATTATTAGACATCTTCTTCAGGGAACAGCCGGAGTTTGTTCTATTGGATGAAAGTTTAGAGTCACATTGAGAATGTTGTGACAATATCTCACACATTGCAGCAGATTGTAGAGAATAGTAAAGCCGGTGACATCATTCTTCATTATTAGAGTGATTGTAAACCTTCTGTGTGCCGTTCTCCCGGGACTACTGACACCTGAGCTGAGCGCCCCCTAGAGACACCACAAGACCGGCACATGATTACAGTGGTGGGACCGCTCCATTCACAATAGAACAAAAGTCACCAAAGAACAACAAAGCTGAGATTTTATTGGATGAAAGTTTCTGCTGGATTCCCCAGGAAACAGAATTTACTGATCACCATCTGCTTTCCAATACAGACTGTCATCATACAAGTCTTACTATGTCTCTTCACTTTAACTATTTATTCACCCACCTAGTTTAGGTAAATAGTAATACAACGCAAATAAAAAAAATGTAAATAATAATAAGATAAATGAATTCAATTATAATTAAATGAAATCAATTAAAGTATAATTACATTAATATAAATGTAATTGAAAATAAAATTTTAGCAACAACATTATTATTATTATTATTTTTTTAATAACTAGCACTATACAAATAATTGATAAATTGTACAGTGCTGTTTAGTGTGTACATTACAGCTCTAGTTTGTTATTATTTTGAAATTCCAATTATTGATGCTTTTGGACATGATGCCCCTATAAGATGCAGTACATAATGCAGATCAACATTTTCTTTTAAGATTAATTCATCAATAAATAAATAAACATAACAATGTGAGTGGCTTTCTGTGTAGTAAATTGTGCATGGACTAAGCTAAACGACATGTCAGAAAAAAATCCTGTACACTATGATGTCATAGAAAAAAATAAGAATCACAAACAAAAAAAATGTATGAGTGTTTATATTACATTGGGTACTGTGTAGCACAAACATACATGCACGAGCGGTTCAAAATGCTCCATGTATGGTTTACTAGGGTTTGTTTTTGTTTTTTACTAATTACTTTTTTTTACAGCCTCCTCTAGTAATAGACAGTGTTACTTTTGAGAAATTTGTCTGGCAAAAGTTATTTCAGCATGATGAAAAATATAACTGTATACTAATCTATGTTTGCAAATATACAATGTAAATAATAATAATAATAATAATAATAATAATAATAATAATAATAATAATAATAATAATAATATTATTAAATAAATAATAAATTAAATGAATTAAAGTATAATTAAGTTAAATTAATTAAAGTATAATTAAACTAATATACATTTTAAAAATACAATTTTAGGAACAACAACATTATTGGTATTATTATTCTTTAATAACTAGCACTATGCAAATAATTTATATTTTTTATTAAAATGTTATTATTAATAATATTAAATGTATTAAATAATTATACAGTGCTTTTTAGTGGGTACATTGCAGCTCTAGTTTTCAATAATGTTGAAATGCCAATTATTGATGCTTTTGGACATTTATCCCCTATAAGATGCAGTACATAATGCAGATCAACATTTTAGTTAAGATTAATTCATCAATAAATAAATAAATATAACAATGTGAGTGGCTTTCTGTGTAGGGCATCCACTAAGCTAAATGACATGTCAGAAAAAACGCTGTACACTATGATGTCATAAAAAAGAAGAAAAACAAAACAAAAAAAACCCAAAATTTATGAGTGTTTTTCTTACATTGGCTATTTTATAGCACACATATTCAAGCATGGGCGGTTCAAAATGTTCCATGTATGGTTTACTAGGGGTTTTTTGTGTTTTCTACTAATTACTTTTTTACAGTCTCCTCTAGTAACAGACAGGCTTCCTTTTGGGAAATTTGTCTGGCAAAAGGTTTTTAATTTTCAGCATGATGAAAAAATTTAACAAATCGTTTACTTAATATGTCTAAGTATGTCTCCTTTACCTTAACTATTCATTGACCTACATACAGTAGTTTAGGTGAATAGTAATAACATGCAACATAATAATAATAATAATAATAATAATAATAATAACAATAATAATAATAATAATAATAATAATAATAATAATAATAATAATAATAATAAATTAAAGAATTTTAAGAATAATTAAATTAAATAAATTAACATATAATTCAAGTAATATGAATTAAAAGAATAATTTTAGTAACAATATTATTATTATTATTATTATTATTATTATTATTATTATTATTATTATTATTATTATTGTAATTTTTTAGTAACTAACACTATGCAAATAATTATTAAGTATTATAAAAATAGTATTATTATTATTATTATTATTATTATTATTATTATTAATGAATTGTGCAGTGCTGTTTAGTGTGTACATTGCAGCTCTGGCTTGCTATTAACTTTGAAATTCCAATTATTGATGATTTTGGGCATTTTGCCCTTATAAGATACAGTACATAATGCAGATCAACATTTTACTTAAAATGAATTCATCAAAAAATAAAACAAATTCTGTACGCTATGATGTCATATAAAAAAAGCAAAAACAAAACAAAACAAAAAAAACAACTACATGAGTGTTTATCATACATTGGCTAGTATACATGCAGGAGCCATACAATACATTCCATGTATGGTTTACTGGGGATTTTTTTAAAAACAAATTACATTTTTTACAGTCTCCTCTAGTAATAGACAGGCTTCCTTTTAAGAAATTTGTCTGGAAAAAAATATTAAATTTTCAGTATGATGGAAAGATATAAAAAACCTGTATATATACAAACAACAAAAAATCTACACATGTGTGGTATTTTCATGATTATCAGTGGTAGAAACATTTATTTTTGGGAGTATTTTTGGGTGGAGGTCATGGTAATGACATAAAAATATATAGCTACAATAAAAAAAGTTAGTTCTTTTCACTATTTATGGTAATTTTTTTTTACACTTTAAAGCAAAATCAGGAAATATCCATTAACATTTCCCACCAAATGAATCGATCTTTTCTGATAAAAATTCGGTATAATTCCCCTGGATAAGGTAGTTGCGATGATGTGTACAGATTTACTAACACGTGTCACAGATATGAGATTTGTTGTAACCCGGGTCATGAAGGGGTCAAAGGTCAACATTATAATGACACAAATCCTGTAGGGTCCTGTGGGGTCCCCTCAAAACCCAAACCTGTGGGGTCCTGTGGGGTCCCCTCAAATACAAACCTGTAGGGTCCTGTGGGGTCCCCTCAAATACAAACCTGTAGGGTCCTGTGGGGTCCCCTCAAATACAAACCTGTAGGGTCCTGTGGAGTCCTCTCAAACCAGTCCATTGAAAGGACAGTACACATTGCTTACTAAACTTGTATATTGTTTCTTTACAAAAAAACATGGTGTGGGGTCACTGTTAAAATTAATTTTAATGCACTTAATCCCAATATAATATCCAATTTTTTGTAAACATTATAAAGGACCGGGTTTCATCGAGTTAACAGATACCAAACATGTCACCCCTTAAAACTGACTACATTTGTGGAAAGGTGAAGAGTCATGGAACCTCAAATTGTCCATAGGGGCCCTTCAAAAGTGTTTACAGTACATTTCCATCCTCATGTGTGCACAGGGGGAGGGGCTGCTTTATAATTGTTTTACATTTATTTTATTATCTTTTGAATTGTTTAACAATGTTTTTTATTTACCTTTATTGCTGTCACAAGGGGGCTAACAAGTCCCAGTGTGATAGTATGAAGAGATGACGGGTTCTCCTTATGGAGACATCAGGGGACTATTAGACCTCTAATATCTCCCCTCCCCCCCACTGCAGCTAATAAAGCACAGACCAAGCTTGAGTAGCCCCTTTCCCAGCTATAGAATCCGGGGAATGACAGCTCCGCCCCCTGTGGTGATGAAATGCTCGTCTCTTCTGGGTTCATTAGTCATGGAGGAGATTTGGTACTGAAAGTCCTGTGGCCCCCCAGCTCCCTGGAAGAACAGTAGAGCCCAGAGGCCATGGTGAATGGAGGGGGAGGGGCACTTCCAAGTGCAGTAAAAGTGATCAGATGGCTCTACAGCCTCACAGATCATTTTCACCAAAAAAAAGTTACTGGCTGAAAAACTTCTACTGAGATCACAGATAGAGCTGCAGCCATGAGATTGTTTTATCTTCTTACACGCAGGCTGTTTATAAGGAATGTATGGATGGGAAATGGTTAAAGGAATTGTGTATTTATAATGTTTCCATAAAGATGAATCCTTTCTCCCATCCCCCATCCATGTGATCACAGCAGATATACAGTATGTACTGTAGAAGACAGATGGAAGGGTGGAGCTGTCTATATATACCCCAGACCAGAGGCGGCCGGTGGAATTTTTTGGGGGGGCGGCAAACAGTATGTCACCCCCCTCGGTCGGTCGGTCAGCAGCACTTACCCCATCACTGGCAGCTTCCCCTGTCAGTGGCCTCCAGTTCTCCTCCTGTCCACAAGTCATCATGGTGATGGCGGCTTCCTTTTCCTCCCTCCTCCTCTGTGGCCAATCAGGAGTCTTCTCTTTTGGCCAATTGGAAAACTCACACCCGCTTCTGATTGGCCGGATTGAGGATCAGTATTTCCACAGTGAATATTCATTTGCTGTTGAAAGACACCTGGGTGGGGGTTAAAACCGCCCTGCTAGCAGCCTAATAGTGCCGCTAAAACGATGGTAACACGGCGCTAAAAATAGCGCCGCTTTAGCACTGACACCCGGGGCGGCACAATGTGAAAGGGGTCTTATAGATTTTACAATGTCTGTTGGGGGTCCTGGTAAATATTTTCTCTAGTGAACATCATTTAATTTCTGCACATGGAGGTGATAAAAGATTTTGCAGCATTTTTTGTGCGGAATTTAAACTGTAATGTTGATTTTTATATTTTCAGATGGATGTTGGAAGTCCTGTTCATATTATGAACAACGTATATAGAAGATGTCACCACAGGGGGGCGCTGTGGACAGTGTGAACAGGCTATGCCACGCCCTTTAATTTGATAACATATACTAGGGCTGGGAAAGAATGGACTTTATAGACAGACTTCAAAATGTATAAGAAAATCTATAATTAGAATGATAAGAAGAAGATATTAGACACACATGAGATAACATACATGTAAAAGTGATGAAAGCCTCTCCCTGGTCCACCATCCATCCAGAAACCTGGACTTCAAGGATACAATGGGGGGCCGAGGGAAATTCTGAGTACAGCAAATAACCCAAAGGTAATAGTATAAATGGTGACCTAGACAGGTAAATTCCTAGAGGGGGTCAGAAATGGTCACATAAGACGACTCAGATGAGGTCAGAACTGATTTTATAGATATACGGAGCTTGCTGGACTTCACACCAATAAATGAGCTTCTTCTGGAGATACATCAATACATATTAGACATGAGCACTGCCCAAAAATGGGTTTGCTTTAGTTTTTGTGTCATTCGAATTTCGAAAATCCAAAATTTGACAGATTTTCCTTCTTATTTCTGAATTTTCGTATTTCCAGAATTTCAGAAATTTCCAAAATGTTTAATTTACAAATTTTTAAATCTCGAATTTCTGAATTTACACATTTACTAATTTTTGAATTTACGATTGTATGAATTTTCAAATTTTTGAATTTACCAATTTTCAAAATTTACATTTACAAATTTACAATTTTTTTTATTTAAGAATTTGCAAATTTACAAATTTAAGAATGTTTAAATTTAAGAATTTATTCATTTTTCAATGTTTGAATTTGCAAATTTACAAAATTGCCAATTTTCGAATTTCCAATTTATAGATTTATGAATTTTCTAATTTTTATATTTATGAATTTTCAAATTTACAAATTTAAGAATGTTTAACTTTAAGAATTTACGAATTTACTAATTTTTTGAATTTTTGAATTTACAAATTCACGAATTTTTGAATATACAAATTTTTGAATTTACCAATTTCCAAATTTCCGAAATTTTTAATTTACAAATTTACAAATTTTTGAATCTCAAATTTCTGAATTTACAAATTTACCAATTTTTGAATTCACGAATGTATGAATTTTGAAATTTTTGAATTTCCAATTTACAAATTTACAAATTTTCTAATTTTTGAATTCACAAATTTACAAATTTAAGAATGTTTAAATTTTTGAATTTACAAATTTACCAATTATCGAATTTCCAATTTACAAATTTAAGAATTTTCTAATTTTTGAATTTATGAATTTACTAATTTTTGAATTTACAAATTTACAAATTTTTGAATTTACGAATTTATGAATTTTTACATATTCAAATTTATGAATATTCAGAAAAATTTGTTTAACAGGTTTTTGTTAATTTGGATATTTCTGAATTAACTAATTTATTGAAATTTGTTATTAATTCGGAACAAAACTTAAATTCAAAATTTCAGAAATTCGAAATTAGGAAATTAGAAAATTTGAAATTTCAAAAATTTGAAAATGCAAAAATTAGTAAATTTGAAAATCCAATAATAACAATGAAAATCTGAAAATCCAAAAGAATGAAAATCTGAAAACTTGAAAACCCGAAAATCTGAAATAATAACTATTAATAAATATTAAATTATAGTTATTAGAATTTCTTTTCAAATTTGACTTTTAGTTAAAGGGGTTGTAAAGGTAAAAATTTTTTCACCTTAATGCATTCTATGCATTAAGGTGAAAAAACTTTTGACAGTACCGCCGCCCCCAGCCCCCCCGTTTTACTTACCTGACGCCTCGAATCTTCGCTCCTCGTCCTCGTCAGCTTCATTGCAGCTCAGCCTGGTCGCTGATTGGCTGCAGTGGATGGATTGAAAGCAGCGCAGCCATTGGCTCGCGCTGCTGTCAATCACATCCGATGACGCGGCGCGCCGGGGGGCGGGGCCGAGTGATACAGCGAGCGGCTATAGCCGCCGGCTGTATCACGGGAGCGCGCCCGCAAGCACTCACCACCGTGCGAGGGAGCTCGCATGAAGGTGGTAAATGCTTGCGGGGAGGAGCTGAAACAGCCGCCGAGGGACCCCAGAAGACCAGGTTCGGGGCCACTCTGTGCAGAACGAGCTGCACAGTGAAGGTAAGTATAACATGTTTGTTATTTAAAAAAAAAAAAAAAAACATCTTTACAACCCCTTTAACGTGATGAGCACAAATTTATCCGAAGTTACAAATTATCTGAAATAACAAATGCCATATCTAAACAAAAATTAGTAAATTCATAAATTTTAAAATTTGTAAATTGGAAATTTTAAAATTTGTAAATTTTTTTAATTTACAAATTTACAAATTTTAAAATTTCCAATTTACAAATTTTAAAATTTGTAAATTTGTAAATTAAAAAAATTGTAAAGTCGTTAATTGGAAATTGAAAAATTGGTAAATTTGAAAAATCGTACATTCGTAAATTTGAAATTCAAAAATTGTTAAATTTGTAAATACGAAAATTCGAAAAAGATTGGAACATTCATAAATTTGTAAATTTGAAGATTTGCAAAATCAAAATTTAGAAATTGCAAAAATCTGGAAATTGGAAAATTCATAAATTCATAAATTTGACATATGAAAATTCGTAAGTTCGTAAATTTGAAAATTCGAAAATTTGAAAATTCGAAAATTCAAAAATTCATAAAATCATAAATTAAAAAATTTGTAAGTTCATAAATTGGAAATTCAAAAATTGGAAAATTGGCAATTTTGAAAATCCGTACATTCGTAAATTTTAAATAAAAACGTTGGTAAATTTGCATATACGTAAATTCAAGATTAGAACATTCATACATTTGAAAATTCGTAAATAAAAAAATTTAGAAATTCGTCAATTAAAAAAAATTGTAAATTGTAAATTCGAAAATTGGTAAATTGGTAAATTCGAAAATTCGAACATTCATAAAATTGAAATCCAAAAATCAGTACATTTGTAAATACGGAAATTCAAGATTCAAAAATTCATAAATTTGAACATTCGTTAATAAAAAAATGTAGAAATTCAAAATTCAATAATCCGGAAATTTGAAAATTTGTAAATTTGAAAATTTGAAAATTTGTAAATTCAAAAGTTTGTAAATTCAAAAGTTTGAAAATTTGTAAATTGGAGATGTGAAATTTAGATGTGAAAATTCAGAAATTCATAAATTTGTCAATTCAAAAATTTAAAAATGAGTAAATTTGGAAATTCAAAAATTGGTAAATTCGTAAATGCTAAAATTTGAACATTCGTACATTCATAAATTTGAAAAATCAAAAATTCATACATTCAAAAATTTGTGAATTAAAAAATTAGAAAATTCATAAGTTGGAAATTTGAAAATTGGTAAATGCGAAAATTGGTAAATTCGTACATTGGTAAAATTCGTACATTGGTAAATTTGAAATCCAAAAATTGGTAAATTAGTAAATTTGTAAATTCAAGATTCTAATGATCATAAGTTTGAAGATTTGTAAATTAAAAAATTTGATTAAAATCCAAAAATCCGGGAATTCAAAAATTCATAAATTCATAAATTTGAAATATAAAGATTCGCAAATTCATAAATTATGAAAATTTTAAAATTAGTAAATTAAATAATTTGTATATTCAAGAATTTGAAAATTTGTACATTCATAAACTTGAAAATTTGAAAATTCGTAAATTCAAAAATTAAAAAATATGGAAAATGGAAATTTGAACATTCAGAAATTCGTAAATCTGTCAATTCAAAAATTAAAAAAATTTGTAAATTCGTAAATTGTAAATTCGAAAATTGTTAAATTTGTAAATGCAAAAATTAGAAAATTCATACATTCGTAAATTTGAAAATTAAAACATTCATAAATTCTAAAATTCAAAAATTTGTGAATTTAAAAATTAGAAAATTCATAAATTGGAAATTTGAAAATTAGTAAATGCGAAAATTGGTAAATTCATACATTGGTAAATTTGAAATCCAAAAATTGGTAAATTTGTAAATTCATAAATTCAAGATTCAAACGGTCATAAATTTAAAAATTCATAAATTAAAAAATTTAATTAAGGGGGCATGGTTTGCCTTGAGAGAAGATGGCTGCTTGATCCTCTGGCTCCCTCTCACCACAGCCTACAATTCGCTGTTAAAGGGGTTACCGGACGACATCTACCCCTCAATAATGGGAACATCTTCCCGTGGAACATCACACAGCAGATCCCGATCCCCGAGAGACCTTGCTAACCGCTCAAATCAAACAATCCCGGAGATCTTCCGATCCCAGCGGATCACAATGGCGTCTCACCCACCCGCCGCAACCTCGCCTCAACCTCCTGCCGATATCATCCTGACTCCAACAGATCTTAACCGCTCTCTGCAGGAACCGTCTCTGCTCTCTCACCGACAACCGAGCCTCCTGGACCTGCAGGCAGTGGCGGCTGACATAAAAGACACCCTGTTCTCCGCGATCAATGACCTGCGTCATGAACTACAGGCCATCACAGGCCGCATACAGCGTGTGGAAGACCAAACTGCTCGCCAACACTCCGCAGTGAGGATCATACACAAAACAGTAGACTTTCACACAATGCAATTAAGAGATCTTCAACGTCATGTTGAAGATCTCGATAACAGGGGCCGAAGACATAACCTGCGGGTAAGAGGTATACCCGAATCCGTTGAACATGACCGAATTCTCCCCGTAGTGACAGGACTTTTTAACCACCTGCTAGACCGCCCGGAGCCCACACCAATCACTATGGAGCGCATACATAGAGTGCTGCACCCAAAAGGGAAAGACAATGATCCTCCAAGGGACATTATCTGTCATGTGAATGATTTTTCTGTTAAGGAAGAACTACTACAAAAAGCCCACGAAAAAACTACGCTGGAATATGATGGCTACCCCATCCATATATATCAAGACCTCTCTGCTATCACACTGCGACACCGCAAGGACCTACGCCCCCTGCTGGAGGTCTTGAGAGCGAAAGGCATACGCTATCGTTGGAAGTTCCCTTTCGGCCTCTCTGCCTCACACCAAGGCCGCATGAGTCTTCTCAGAGTTCCAGAAGAATTGGATGCTTTCTGCCGTACGCTAGATATTCCGTATACCCCCGTCCCCAACTGGTATACGGAATTCGACCTACAACCGTCCAATCGAATCCCTCAGGCAGAAGAACCGATGGACGCGCTCAATTCCAGCTTCCGGAGGAGACGTTCACCCTCAACCGCCAGAGCCGACTCCTCTTCAAACTCTCGTCTCCCACCATCCAGCCCCATGACGGCTCCCCTGCCTCGCCGAGCCCGCCGAGACCGCTAAGAACCTTCACCCCTTCAGGAAAGAGACACTCACTGCATCTCCCACCCGTGCTGTGAGCCGCTGCGAAGACCGATTACCCTGATTTACCGAACGACATATACCGGAACCTCAATTCTCACGCGGATGACACCAACGGAGAAACAGATGAATCCCGGCGACAAAAGGTGACATTGCACCAAGACTTTCTCCTTCACCTGAACGACTGTCTTCTACTCAACACTCCCAAGACCAGCTTTACTCCTCTGAACTCATCCGACGAACGAAACACCGCTTATCTATACACCGAAACCCATCTACGGAGACGTATGTAGCACCAGCTCTGCTTACATGAACTTTAGTGCACCATAACATGCCTCATTTCTCATAAAGGGTTAACATTCCAGTAACGCCATACACACAGACATCCTACACTTAGGATATCACACTGATGGTACAGAGAAATACACGATCACTACTCTCCCCGATCAACTGCTCTCCCATTCCACCCTATCAGATCTCATGACACAACTGACACTTCGTCTTACAATACACCTATACTAACACCTTCACACCCTACACAGACAGATAAAGTTAAACACAACATACCCGGCAGAGACACATATCCCCTAGCTACACATTGCTTCCCGTCCCAACATACAACTGGGAGGTTGACGGATCTAATACCTACCACACGAAACATATAGCAAACTTCACTAGCCACAGCTAGAGTTAGAGATTTGTCGGTTTTATCATTTACACCTGCTACTTTTTCCAATATACCCCCTGGGAGACACATTACCGGATGATATACTATATTACACTCGTTTTATTGCCAAACTGACATCAACTCCTGTAGATTAATGGAAAAGAAAGTACATAGACATGCATACCTTTATCCACTGCACTTGCCATCGTATTTTCTGTGGTCGATTGTATATATGGTTATAGACTGTATGCTCTCTCTATGACTGACGCTTACCATACAATCCTCGTTAATCAACATGCCTCAGACATATAAAGACAATACTGTACTCTCATTAATCAACCACTCTAATACTCTTCGCAAACGAATGACGAATAAGCCACAGATACTACGTAGAATTTGTTATATTTGGTTAAATAACTTTTATGTTAATACACTTTGAATGCATTTTAATGGTTATAAACAATTAGTATAACTGACTACATACACATGATTTTCTTATGCGATATATCGGTACTGCATAAATGTCACAAACAAAATGGTCACCCATTGTCCCAATCTAGATAGATATAAATAACTGTTACATGATACCTTATATGCAAGTACCCCTCTCTTAACTCCGCACACCAACTTGCTAGTTCACAGGTATCTCAGGCAGAGACACACCCTATACGACCATCACCTTACTTAACGACCTAAAAACTTCTACCTACTGCATTTATTACACCCGCTCTCTACATAGGAGCCAACACATATCTGCGATTGCTCCATATACACTACACACTCTGCCACCCATTGCCACACATGTACCCCCAGTCCCATGACATATGGCTGCTGGTGAGATGGACCAATATGGTCGAATCTATTTCTCCTCTTTTTTTTTCTCTTTTTCTCGCTCTTCAAACTCCATTTCTCTCACTTGACAAACCAACCCCCACACAGTGGTCAAAATATTTTACCTAACCTCTACACACCTTTTTATAAGACTACAACCACTGAATTTTACCGGTGAATACATAATTGTGGCTTGGAACACCATCTAGGTGCCCAGTACACCACACAGTACCGGCCCCTATACCTTTCCCCTCTGTAAAACCTCCCTTACCTCAACACCCAGATCTTGTCCCACCCCACACCCATCCTCCTGCCACAGCCCACACCACGCTGTAAGAATACATAACAATTACCGTTAACATGTCACCGCAAACGATAACAAACGATAAACCAGTTCTCAAAATAGTATCCCTTAATGTCCAGGGACTCAATACACCAGAAAAACGTTCCAAGCTCCTCCTTACCATGCACAGACTGAAAGCTAATATCATATTTTTACAGGAAACACACTTTCGTTCCAACAATATTCCGAAACTATGCAATGCTCAGTACCCGACAGTGTTACATGCCACAAACCCTCTACACAAAATGAAAGGAGTCTCGATTCTCATTGCAAAAAACTGCCCCTTCCAGATCAAAGACTCACTTTTAGACGCAGAAGGCAAATATCTTTTTTTAAAAGGTACTCTCCATAACAAAACAATAACATTAGCGAACATATACGCACCAAACAAGAACCAAGTCCCTTTCTTTAGGTCTGTAACAAATGCTCTCACAACCTTCAAAGAAGGCACTCTTGTATTGGGTGGCGACTTTAATGTCCCACTAAACCCCATCCAAGACACATCAACAGGAACCGCAGCACTTTCCTATAAGGCCCTCAGAGAAATCAAATCCCTACTTACAAAACTACTACTTCATGACACCTGGCGTACGATTAACCCAGATACAAAAAATTACACCTTCTATTCTCCTCCGCACGCCAGATATTCCAGATTAGACTACATTTTTCTATTACAATTTGACCTGCATCAGATACATCAAACATCCATTGAACCCATGACCATCTCGGACCACCACCCTGTCTCTTTATCACTCCAATTCCCTGACACAACACCACACTCGAGAATTTGGAGGTTGGATCCCTCTTTACTCACTGACCCCTCCGTCACGGCGACAATAGACTCCACCTTACAAAACTTCTTTAAAGAAAATAACCCAGAAGACACATCCCCACTAATTAACTGGGAAGCACACAAAAGCATTATTAGGGGTACCTTTCTCGCAGCTGCAGCAAAACGAAACAAAGAGAGAAGACAACAACACTCAGATCTGATAGACAAGATTAGAAACCTTGAAAGAGCACACAAACAATCACTAGCACACACCACTTTCAATGACCTATTGCAAGCCAGAAAGGATCTTCTGGAACTGCTAGACAAACAAATACAACGAAAATATATCCTATCCAAGAGAAAATTCTATGAATTCGGCAACAAAGCAAGCAAAATGCTAGCCAGGGCACTGCAAACATCTAAAGCCAACACGACAATCCACCATGTCATAGACCCCGCAGGCAATAAACTAAACAAAACCCCAGACATTGCCCGACAATTTGTTAATTATTACAGTAAACTATATAACCTAGACAAGCCCAATCTCCCCCCTGGCGACCCCACCCGCGCTCAAATGATATCCGAATTTTTAAAACAATACAGCCCAAACCCTATATCGGAATCCATAGCCCAGGAATTAAACACCCCACTTTCCCGTACTGAAGTTGAACTGGCCCTAAAACAGATGAAAATGGGCAAAAGCCCTGGCCCAGATGGCCTCACTGCAGGCTACTACAAAACATACGCAGAATTACTTATACCCGCCTTCTTGCAAGCTTTCAATTCTTTCGCACAACCAATCAAACCTCCGAGAGACCTCCTTTCAGCCCACATAGCTGTAATTCCCAAACCTGACAAAGATCACTCCTTAGTCACCAACTACAGACCTATCTCTCTTCTCAATGTTGACCTCAAATGGTATGCAAAAACCTTAGCAAATCGACTCTTACCATTAATCCCCCAGCTAATTGACCTTGATCAAGTAGGTTTTGTCCCCGGAAGAGAAGCGAGGGATAACACGCTCAAAACACTCAATATCCACCATTGGCTTACATCCACCAAAAATAAAGGATTTATGCTTTCCCTTGATGCGGAGAAGGCATTCGACAGGGTGGCATGGGACTATATGCAAGAAACACTTAAAACTATAGGCCTTCCCCAAACGATGCTAAATTACATTGCAGCTTTGTACTCCAGTCCCACTGCAAAAGTTAAAGTTAACGGCCACCTGTCGGATGCCTTCTCCGTGTCAAATGGAACACGTCAGGGCTGCCCACTCTCCCCTTTAATCTTTATTCTTTCTCTTGAACCTCTTCTTCGTCGCCTTAATTCCAACCCAGACATCAAAGGAATACAAATTAAACACCGCACATATAAACTAGCCGCATTCGCGGATGACATCCTTCTATTTCTCACAGACCCACTTACCACGATCCCAAACCTGCTAAAAGATTTCAGAACTTTCAATACTCTATCCAATCTCCAGATCAATTTCTCTAAATCCAATGCCCTGAACATCACCCTGCCCCCAGATATTTGTCAACAATGCCATCTCAATTTCCCATTCACCTGGAAGAAACTTGCACTCCCGTACTTAGGCATCCAGGTACCGACCTCTCTAAACAATTTATACACCCTGAACCATGCCCCACTCCTCCAAAAAATACAAGCAGACTTAAAGAAATGGTCCTCCGGTTACTTCTCCTGGTTTGGTAGGGCAGCTATTGTTAAAATGAACACATTGCCCAAAATCCTATACCTCCTACAAACAATCCCGATCAAACTACCACCCGAATTCTTCACTATCTATCGAAAAGCCTGCACGACGTTTATATGGGGTAAAACACGACCACGATTGAGCTTCTCAAGATTGACCGAACCCAAACCACTAGGAGGCATAGGTACTCCAGACATACGCAAGTACCAACAGGCATGCCACCTGGCTAGAATCGTTGATTGGAACGTATACTCCGAACATAAAGATTGGGTCCGCTTGGAACAAACATTTTCAACAGTGCCCATCCAAAACACACCGTGGATTAAATCCCACGCATCGCTCTCTGAATATTCACAACACCCACTCATCAGCCCTACACTGATCTCTTTCAGGAACGCCTGTAACAAACACAACATTTCCTCAGTAAACGGTCCGATGACACCTCTTAAACAAAACCCTGACTTCTCCCCGGGAATACATGCCTCATTCCTGACATCTATATGGCCCCACCAAAATGTCAGAGCAGAACATTTCTTTGAGGGAAATCACATCCTATCACAATCAGCTTTAGCTTCCAAACTAAAAATAGACTCCTTCCCTTTTTGGACGTACGTTCAAATACGTAATTTCCTCAACAAACCAAACCCCAAACCGAACTGGTCTAGAACCACAACCCCATTTGAAAATCTATGTCTAAGCAAAGACACCCAAAGGCACCTGATCTCACAAATATACACCCTCCTCTTCAATGAGCACAACACGACCACATATTGGACCAATAGACAATGGGAACGAGACCTATCAATGCAACTAAGCGCTGAAGAATGGACTAATGTCCACAATCTAATCCACAAAGGTTCGATGAACGTGCAAGTCCAAGAATCTACATTTAAACTATTCTCTAGATGGTATAGAACTCCACTACTATTACACCGCTTCAATCCAACAATCCCCCAAACGTGTTGGAGATGTAACGCAGACACGGGTTCTCTCTTACATGTTTGGTGGTCTTGCTCCAAAATCCAACCTTTCTGGAAAGAAGTGCACAACCTCATCACACGTATCACTACTTACACTCTTGACTTCAACCCCGCAATGTTCCTTCTACATCATTCTTCATCTCACATACCAGCTTACCATCGATCTCTAACCATGCATTTGGTGAACTCTGCAAGAATGTGCATACCCCCTAAATGGCGCTCACCTGAACCACCTACCATAAAAGAGTGGTTTAATCGTATACGCCATACACAAATAATGGAAGACCTCATCCACCAATCCAATGACACTCAAACAAGGTTCACCAAAACATGGACCTCTTGGATACACTTTACCACAACAGATGTATACCAACAATACTTAACCTGAACACCTTCACTGGGCTGTGGCAGGAAATAGGTACCTCCCAGTCCCTCTACCCCTCTGGATTCCTAGACTTCACCCTCCATGCTTTCACATATCCCCCTCACCACGAACCTCTTGCTCCCCTCCTTTTCTCCTCTCCTCCCACTCCCCCACCCCAATACCACTCAATACTCTCCCGTAATCATAACCTAGACTGTTAATTATCACACCACCCAATTGATCTACCATTCCAAATTCCCCCACCTAAATACCTCGTAGGCCTCCTACGTATCCCGTCCCAACCCTAGCCGGTGCCCTGGCAACAAACGTTATATCTACACACACTAACGATTATGCTGGATTCACCCTGAACTAATCCTAATGCAATACCCAATGAGATATAGTGATGTACTTATACTTTCTTTCGTACAAATTACTACATCTGTTGCTAATAAGAACACACATTGCCATCCCTAGATTTACTGTGACAAAAGTTATACCCATTTGCTTTTTATATTTCTCAAGCCTAACTATCTGTAACGTTACTGTTAAAATCTTATTACCAAAGCGGCTGCGTCCGCACTACTGCATTTACAAACAATTTCTTACGATTTTTCTGTAACATGCTGATTCTTGTTTGAAAATTCCAATAAAAACTTGATTGAAAAAAAAAAAAAAAATTAATTAAAATCCAAAAATCCAGAAATTAAAAAATTCATAAATTCATAAATTTGAAATATGAAGATTTACAAATTCATAAATTTGAAAATTAGAAAATTAGTAAATTAAAAAAATTGTATATTCAAAAATTTGAAAATGTATACATTCATAAATTTGAAAATTTGAAAATTGGAAATTTGAAAATTTATACATTCATAAATTTGAAAATTTGAAAATTGGAAATTTGAAAATTCAGAAATTTGTGAATCCGTCAATTCAAAAATTTTAAAATTAGTAAATTTGTAAATTCGAAAATTGGCAATTTCATAAATGCAAAAATTTGAAAATTCGGACATTCGTAAATTTGAAAATTCATAAATTCAAAAATTCAAAAATTGGTGAATTCAAAAATTAGAAAATTCATAAATTGGAAATGTGAAAATTGGTAAATTTGTACATTCATAAATTCAAGATTCGAACGATCATAAATTTAAAAATTAGAAAATTAGTAAATTCAAAAATTTGTAAATTCAAAAATTCAAAAATTTGTACATTCATAAATTTGAAAATTCGTAAATTTGTACATTCATAAATTTGAAAATTCAAACATTTTAAAATTTGAAAATTCATAAATTCAAAAATTTGAAAATTAGTAAATTGTAAATTTGAAAATTTGCAAATTTGAAATATGAAGATTTGTAAATTCATAAATTTGAAAAGTAGAAAATTAGTAAATTCAAAAATGCGTAAATTCTAAAATTTGAAAATTTGTACATTCATAAATTTGAAAATTCATAAATTTGAAAATTCGTAAATTCCAAAATTTGAAAATTCGTAAGTTTGTCAAATCAAAAAATGTGTGAAACTTTTATACACCGTGGTCACATAGAGAGGTCCAACATTGAAGGAGCACCCTCAGGTGTTCTAGGGGCATAAATGTCAAATCTAATTTGAATACCTCTTACCCTTTGAGGCACTGTAGTGACATGGATGAGCCATGGATGTAGATGGCTGGGTATGGATGACTATCACCAGCAGGAGGAAGGAGGTCCTGATTCCCCTATATACATCTTCAGTTATCACTGGTAGACATGTGCACTGCTGAAAAATGTGTTTATTTTTGTTTTCGTTTCTTTCAATTTTTATTTGTTTGTTTTTTGAGTCATTCGTTATTAATGCAATTCTAAAATTCATAAATATGAAAATTTGAAAATTCGTAAGTTTGTAAATTCAAAAATCTGAAAATCCAAAAATAAGAAAGAAAATCTGAAAATTTGAAAGAACGAAATCCGAAAATTCTAAATAATAACTAACTATTAAATTATAGGTATTGGAATTTCCTTTTAAATGTGGCTGTCAATGAACATAATGAATACAAATTTATCCAAAGTTACGAATTATCCAAAATAACAAATGCCACATCTAAACATATGCAACGGAACAAATGAATAATAAATAATAATAATAAAAAGTTTTTATTATTATTACTATTGTTATTTATTATTATTTTTAATGTATTACGTTCCATTCGTTTAGATATGGCATTCGCTATTTCAGATAATTCGAAGCTTAGGATAAATTCGGATGGTATTTAATAAGTTCCAATAACTATAATTTAATAGTTAGTCATTATTTCAGATTTTAAAATTTTTGGGTCTTCGGATTTACAAATTCTCAAATTTTAGAATTTTTGAATTTCTGAATGTATACGAATATTCAAATTCACAAATATTCGGAAGAAAAACATACACCGGGTTTTCGTTAATTCAGATTTTACTGAATTAACAAATGTGTCAAAATTCATTAAAAAATTAATTTGGAACAAAACGAATTGTCTAATCACTGGAGGGATCACCAGCAGGAAGAAGGAGGTCTGGCAACTTTCCATCATTTGTTTCATTGGTCTGCAGTTTTATGACCATTCAAAGACTGCCTGTGATCACCGCTCCATATCTGCCCACATGGACCCGGAAGTAAGCTCCCCTGCTTGTTCCTGATCCTCCGCTCTGGACTGATTAGTCTTATTTCCCTGACCATCGGGAATGGAGTGGGCCATTCCTGCTCTTCCTGGGCTTGGAACTTACATCTTGAAGCATTTGGGCCCCCCTCCACCTTCCTCCACCTGGATATTTGGCAAGTTGAGATTGGGAACCTCCCCTGCATTGTCCGGACATGCCATCCCTTCTCCAACCCAGTTTCAGGGTGTGTGACGGTCATCCATCCCTTTTTCCTTGGCTGTTTTTTGTGCAGGCTGATACTTTGATTAAGAAATTTGTTGATAAAGGGTACCAAAAAGAGTCCCTCATGAGGCAGAAGATGGAGGTAGGAGGTTTAGATCGAGATTCCTTATTGAGAAAGAAAGAGAAAGACAACAACCCCTCCGGGATGGATGTGGCCTTCATCACTGGATTCAACAACCAATATCGTTCGGTTGAACACATCATCAGGGAATATTGGCCGATTCTGATATCAGATAGAGTCCTAGCAAAGATACTCTCAAAGAAGCCAAGATTTATTTATAAAAAGGCCCCTAACCTGAGAAACCAGCTGGTACACAATGTGATCGATCCACCCAAGACTATAAGACTGTGCCCTGAGATGAAAGGCTTCCATAGATGCCAAAAATGTCTGTCTTGCCGTGTGAGCAAAAAACAGCCAAGGAAAAAGATATCTTTCAAATCTAGATCTGGGAAGGAGTACCAAATCAGGGAATTGATCACCTGTGACAGTACTCATGTCACATATGTGATCGAATGTCCCTGTCGATTACAATATGTGGGAAGAACCACTAGGCCCCTCTTTGTCAGAATCAGAGAACATATAAATAATATTAAAAAAGGTTTTCCAAAACACAACCTTTCTAGGCATTTTGATGAGTTCCACAAAAGAGACCCCACAGGGTTAATCTTTTATGGCATAGATATGATTAAAGATTACTGGAGAGGCGGAAATAAAAGAATAAAAGTGTCCCAGAATGAATCTAAGTGGATATATCGCCTAGGGAGTCTGGTCCCTGGAGGGTTGAATGTGGACATTGATCTGAACTGTTTCTTATCTAATTTTTAAAAAAATGTTTTTTAGTCGCTATATGAGTCCTTGTCCTTAACTTTTATACTCATACACAACTACATAATTGTGGATATACCTCAATTCAGTACATACAAATTTAGTACTTCTTCCTCACACTGATTTCTAATTCCTCATACTGATTTCCAATTCCTTATTCGCTCACTTTATATAGAGTATGAGCCATTACACTCTTATATATACCTACTACAATAGAGATAAGTATCTGCCTCTTCTCGATTTTTTATTGCACTTTATTTCTATTTCCATTTTTATATTTATTTTTATTTTTTATATATATATACATATATTATTTTTATATTTATTTTTTCTATATTTATTTTTTACATTTATTTTAATGTATTATTATTTTCATTTTTCTTTATTTTTATTTTTATTTTCATTTATATTTTTATTTATATTTTTATTTTTATTTTTAATTTCACTATTATTATTTTTATTTTAATCTTGGAATCTCTTGGGAATACTAGAATATATCTCCTCGTGATATACTTATATTTAATAAATTCAATAGATATCCTATTTGTAATTAATTACCTTTTAACATTTTGCATAATTTTACCAGATAATATCTGGATTGTATACAATTTCTCATTGCTGCCATTCTATATAAAATACCTTTTTGCACCATACCACTAGATGGCACCTAAGGTGATTTGGTATTGTACTCTTACATAGAGATACCCCTCCCTAATCTAATGGGATCAAGAGAATAACAATACCTGAGTTATATCTCCCTGGTGATCTATTCGGCATATTCTAATTGAATCCGCTTACTGCTTGTCTGCAGTATTCAGCGGGGGATTGGTTGCAGCAATGAGTACACCCAAGATAAAAGATGTTGGGAGTGTCAAGATGGCAGCGCCCCCGATGACGTCTGTATAACGAAACGCGTAAGGCGGGACTATCTTGACACGCACAATATCACATCCGGGTACCGTGGTTCCGGAAAGTCGACCAGTGGAACGCAAGCGGCGATCCTAGGCAGCATTGCTCCCCTGTGTCATTTGGAGAGATAGAGAGCCGAGCTCCCTCGCCTATTTTTTAACCTTTATTTTATTAAGTCTACTTCCTTGGATACAATAATACATATTTTTTATAATAAACAAATTAAACAGAGTCACGCTATGTGGACTATTTTTATCTTTGTTTTATAAAATATATCATGTGGATGTCTGGCCGGGATCCCCATTGAAATAGGAGCCAGTGAAGTTCCTTTCCTCCCTCCCTCCTTCCCTGCGGGTGGATGACCCTAGATCGGGCTACTGTGATCCGGAAGGATATCGGCACCTGGGGAATACCATCTTACACTCGCACCCCTGCAGGGGTAGGGCGCTCCGGTGAGTGCAATCACATAAGGGGGATATTGCCATTAATCACTGCACTTCTTTATCTATATTCCACTGCAAAAAAGATATTCAAACATATCGGAAGAAACGTCACCTTTGAACATTTTTCTTTTACACATTATATACGCTTTTAACTGATACACAGCAAGTTGATGAATTGTATTTTTACTTTCTGTTTTTGATTGCATATTGATTTTTATTGCACAGTGTTTCATATACCAAGGCAGAACTCCATTCGGCCACTTGGGCTGCTCTGTTCTCTGTCTTCTTTGAGTGACAGGAGATCACCCGGAGCTTGTGGGAGACGGCCGCCCTGTATTGTGACATTGTGGCGGCGGCATTTCTCCCTATTTTTTTGGGGGAAAAAAGTTCATCTTATGGAGCGAAAAATACGCTATATTATTTTCATATAATTTAATTCTATTCAAAGTTTGAAATTCAAGTATTGGAAGACAGTTATATTCTTTTATTTTGTTCTATTCTTATCTATTGTCTATTCTATTCTATTCTATTTTATCTATTCTAATCTGTTCTTTTTTTCTATTTTTTTTTCTTCTGTTTTCTATTATATTTTGTTTTATGCTATTCTTTTATATTCTATTTGATTCTTTATATATTTTGTAATCTATTCTATCCTATCTTATATTCTATTCTATTATTTTATTTTCCATTCTATTCTGTTTTATTATTTTCTATTCTGTTCTATTCTATTCTTTTATATTCTGTTCTATATTATTCTGTTTTATTCTATTATATCATTTTATAGTATACTCTATTTTATTCAGCTTTCTTCTATTCTTTTCTATTCCATTCTATTATATAAAGAAGCCCAAGTAGGAATCATCATAGTTTTTTCTTTTAACCACTTGAGGTCCGGGCCATAGCCGAATGACGGCTACAGCGCGGACCTCAATCTCCGGGAGGACGTCATATGACATCCTCCCCTATGCACGCGCACCGCGCGCACCCTGCAGGGCGCGCGGTGTGTGCGCTGTGATCACCGGGTCACGGAGACTCGGATGATCACAGATCCGAGTAAGGGGCCGTTCCCGGCCCCTTACCATGTGATCAGCTGTCAGCCAATGACAGCTGGTCACATGATGTAAACAAAAGCTCGGTGATCGGTTTCGTTTTCTCCTCATGCTGACAGCGTGAGGAGGAAAAAAAAGCCGATCACCGGCTTATGTCAAATGGACATCAGTCCCGAAGAGGAAGGAGGCACAGATGCCTCATCTGTGCCTCCAAGTGCCATCTGCCAGTGCCCACAGTGCCCACAAGTGCCACCTATAAAAGTCCACAAGTGCCACCTATCAATGCCCACAAGTTCCACCTATCAATGCCCACAAGTTCCACCTATCAATGCCCACAAGTGCCACCTATTAGTGCCACCTAGCAGTGCTGCCATCAATCAGTGCCCAACACTGCCACCCATCAGTGCCCATAACCGCCACCCATCAGTGCCCATCACTGCCACCTATCCTAGCCCATCAGTGCCGCCTCATCAGCGTACATCAACGAAGGAGAAAAATTAACTGTTTGCAAAAATTGATAACAAAATATAAAAAAAATATATATTTTTTTTTTAAATTCTGTCTTTTTCAATTTTTTTAACAAAAAATAAAAACCGTAGAGGTGATCAAATACCATCAAAAGAAAGCTCTATTTGTGGGAAAAAAAATGATAAAAATTTCATTTGGGTACCGTGTTGTATGACTGCGCAATTGTCATTCAAAGTGCGACAGCGCTGAAAGCTGAAAATTGGTCTGGACAGGAGGGGGGTTTAAGTGCCCAGTAAGCAAGTGGTTAAACCTTAATGTTATTACTTTGGTTTACAAATTTTGGGAAATGATCCCCCTCTGAGATAAAATGTGATATTTCTTAAATATTTTGATTGGATGGATTAGAAAACAGATGATAAAGGGGCTTGTTAGCTAAACTTTTCATGACATTTCACAATATAGATCTATACACAGGGGAATATATTTGCCTACAATGGAGGGAGGTGTCTGATGGTCATGATGTCTCATAACTTCTCCACAAAGTACGGTAGAAGAATGAAAATGTCACCACATGAAAGTATATAAATGTATCTTCACTGTGAGACTAAAGATTATTACCTGACTGTAATTTATTCTTCTTTTATTACAAGGTACATTTGTCTTGGTCAGATCTACGCCTTATACAGTTAC
The DNA here is from genome assembly GCF_042186555.1 of Aquarana catesbeiana. Taxonomy (NCBI): domain Eukaryota; kingdom Metazoa; phylum Chordata; class Amphibia; order Anura; family Ranidae; genus Aquarana; species Aquarana catesbeiana. The sequence continues at coordinate 159,986 of NW_027362651.1, read as the reverse complement.
ATCTGGTGACTTGTGAAAGTGTCATTGCCTAAAATTTCCAAGGAACAGTTGTGTGAGATTTTCCCTCAGACGCCAGATTAGAAATATACAATTTGTTTCCTTCCAAATTATTGTTTAACGAATTAACGAAAACCCATTTAACACATTTTTGCAAATATTCGTAAATTATAATATTTTAAAATTCGCAAATTCGAAAATTTGGAAATCTGAGCCCACTAACTAACTAATAATAACTAACTAATAATAACTTAACTATTACTAACTATTAAATTATAGATATTGAAATTTCCTTTCAAATTTGGCTGTTAGTGAATGTAACGAATACAAATTTATCCGAAGTTATGAATTAATTGAAAGAATGGAATGTAACTAATTAAAAATAATAATAAATAACAATAATAATAATAAAAATTGTGTATTATTATTATTATTATTATTATTATTATTATTACTAGTTCGTATTTGCTACGTTCACTAACAACCAAATTTGAAAGGACATTCCAATACCTGTAATTTAACAGTTAGTTATTATTAGTTAGTTAGTTATTCTTTCAAATTTTTTGATTTTCTTTCTTATTTTCTAATTTTCTCATTTATGAATTTTCTAATTTATAAATTTTCTAGTTTCTAAATTTTCTCATTTATGAATTTTCAAATTTTCTCTTTTATGAATTTTTGAATATTCTAATTTATGAATGTTCTCATTTTCTAATTTATGAATTTTCAAATGTATGAATTCTCTAATTTTCTAATTTATGAATTTTCTAATTTTCTAATTTATGAATTTTCTAATTTGTGAATTTTTGAATGTATGAATTGTTGAATTTATGAATTTTTAAATTTTTAAATTTATGAATTTACTAATTTTCTTATTTATGAATTTTCCAATTTTCTAATTTATGAATTTCCTAATTCATGCATTTTCTAATTTTCTAATTTATGAATTTTTTGAATTTTCTAATTTATGAATGTTTTGAATTTTCTAATTTATGAATTTTTAAATTTTCTAATCTATGAATTTTCTATTTTTCTAATTTATTTTTGAATGTATGAATTGTTGAATTTATGAATTTTTAAATTTTCAAATTTATGAATTTACTAATTTACTTATTTATGAATTTTCAAATTTTCAAATTTATGAATTTTCTAATTCATTACTTTTCTAATTTTCTAATTATAACTTTTTTAATTTTCTAATTTATTAATTTTTTGAATTTTCTAATTTATTAATTTTTAAATTTATGAATTTTTAAATTTTCTAATTTATGAATTTTCTAGTTTTTCTAATTTATGAATTTTCTAATTTTCGAATTTATGAATTTTCTAACTTTTGAATTTTTGAATATTCTAATTTGTGAATTTTCAAATTTTCAAATTTTTTAATTAATGAATTTTCTAATTTATGAATTTTCTAATTTATGAATTTTCAAATTTTCTAATTTATGAATTCTCTATTTTTCTAATTTATGAATTTTCGAATTTTCGAATGTATGAATTTTCGAATTTTTGAATTTATGAATTTTCAAATTTTATTTTTCTAATTTATGAATTTTTGAATTTATGAATTTGAATATTCTAATTTGTGAATTTTCAAATTTTCAAATTTTTGAATTAATGAATTTTCTAATTCATGAATTTTCTAATGTATGAATTCTTTTAATTTTGATGGTGGCAGTATGATGGGGCAAAAGGATGGGGCAGTTTTGATGGGACAATTTTGATGGTGACAGTATAATGAGGTAATTTTTTGGGGGGGAAATAGGATGGGGCAGTATTGATGGGGCAACATCTGCAAAAGGTAATTACTTTTTAAACAATGCTAATTGTAAATGATATCCCTCTTTCTGTGCAGATTTGATATATATATATAAACAAGGGATAACATTTACAATTATCATCTTTTATAAAGTAATTACCTTTTGCAGAGATTTTTATATTTGTAGATTTCTAATCTTTGTAAATGTAGATGAACTTCCTGGAGGGGGAGGGGAGGTTTCCATAGCTAAGGGGCGGGGACTTCCTCTGACAATACTGTTGCTATGGAAACCCGACCTACAACCTATCACACTCTGCTGCTCTGAGCATGTGCGAGATCCGGAGGTGCATGCTGGGTAACCATGGAATACAGGAAGAGATACAGTCCAGCTTCAGATGCCCACACATGAGATGGTGGCGGTCTGCTGGGACTTACAAAAGTAAGAAATCAATGGTGCAAAAATACAAATCTGACCTTGGTGTACAGCGAACCTTTACTAGAAGACATTATTTATGAGGATTATCAGGGGATTTATATCTATAAAGTAAAATTTCAGACTGAACACCGATTTAGTTTAGAACAGTAGAAGAACAACTGAAGAAGTTTTATTTACACTCCAACAGACATAACAACATGTAATATGTGGGGGGGATTGTCAGTTTTGTACACAAAAGTTCCTAAGGGGCGGGACATTAAAAAGTTTAATTGTTTCTATTTATTTTATTAAATATTATATATTTTTTTTTTTTTTAATGTTATTGTTATCACAATCAGACTAATCCCCCCATATGTAATAGTATAGTGCAGGGGACGTGTTCTCTTCATGGAGATCAGAGAGATGATTGGAAATGGATGGTAAACCCAAAGCTGTGTTATAGAAGCTCCTAGCTGGGGGTCTGTGTTATACAACCCAACAACTTCCCAACAATCTCATTATTATCTTACTCTCTCATTCATACATGATGATTGGCTCCTATGTTGGAGGTTTCTTTGGTGCCTCCTTAGTAAGTGATTTGTGGATCGCACCTTTCCAGAATTTAGACAATTTATTGATTTATTCGGATTATGTATGTGTCCTAATAGAGATCTGAAAAATCATATTGGTGGTCTGGAGAAGACATACATTTCTTACTGACTTTTGTTATAATTAGCTATTCAGGGTGGGGGGCCCTGTTAGGTATTAGGGGGGTTCTCTTTTTAAATGTGGAATAATAAAAGTGATTTGAGTTTATTCAGTAATGCAGAGTTGTGATTTATCATTTTCTGAGTGGTCGGCTTTGGGTTTAAATTCCATTTACAATAATTTCTCTGATCTCATTTAGTGTCCTGGGATTAGAATCCGAGGCTGACATCTAATAATCGGATTTATTGTTTATGTACAGAAGACTTTGAGTGAATAAGAGATTCTGTATAAGAGTGAATAAGAGTTGGAAGAATTCTAGAAATGTCTTTAAGGAGACATCGGGGTCTTTTAGACTCTTAATGTTACCTCTGCACTCTGTAGGAACAAAGCACAATCATTCTCAAATATCTTCTTCCCTGGCCATGGAGATCGGGGAATGACAACACTGAACCCAGAAGAGATCAGAACACATCACTTCTGGGTCCATTCTTCACAGGAAGACGAGGAGAATGTTCCCTCATCTGATGTTCTCATACCTGACACTCACTTTGAAGATCCTGGGTGCCCAGGTGGGACTGGTAATCCCTAGACACAGAGTTGGGGGGAGGGGCAGAAGAGGCGGTAAACATTTTACAGTATTTGGGGAAATAATTGGACTTCCACATGAAAGCTGACAAAATATTAACAATCTCCCAGGTGCTATAATGGTCAGGAGTCTGTTTAGAGGTCAGTGCTGTCACCAACATAAGCCTTAAGTTGGTGTAACAGAAAGGGTTAATACAATTTCTTACTGACCTCTGTAGCCAAAGGCACCATGGAGTAATTCATCCTAAAATTCTTGAATGTACAGTAGTCATTAATCAGGTCTCAGCACTCTGCTCTCCCCTCCTCCTCTGTACCTGATCTGTGTATACATTAGAGATTAGAAGTCTGGCAGGCTGTCAAGTAGGGATGAGCTTCGAGTTTGAGTCAAACTCATGTTTGACTCGAACATTGCCTGTTCGCAAGTTCGCCGAACAGCGAACAATTTGGGGTGTTCGCGGCAAATTCGAATGCCGCGGAACACCCTTTAAAAGTCTATGGGAGAAATCAAAAGTGCTAATTTTAAAGGCTTATATGCAAGTTATTGTCATAAAAAGTGTTTGGGGACCTGGGTCCTGCCCCAGGGGACATGGATCAATGCAAAAAAAAGTTTTAAAAACGGCTGTTTTTTCAGGAGCAGAGATTTTAATAATGCTTAAAGTCAAACAATAAAAGTGTAATATCCCTTTAAATTTCGTAGCTAGGAGGTGTCTATAGTATGCCTGTAAAGGGGCGCATGTTTCCCGTGTTTAGAACACTCTGACAGCAAAATGACATTTCAAAGGAAAAAACCCATTTAAAACTATCCGCGGCTATTGCATTGCCGACAATACACATAGAAGTTCATTGATAAAAACGGCATGGGAATTCCCCAAAGGGGAACCCCGAACCAAAATAAAAAAAAAAAATGACGTAGGAGTCCCCCTAAATTCCATACAAGGCCCTTCAGGTCTGGTATGGATATTAAGGGGAACCCCGGCCAAAATTAAAAAAAAAATGACGTGGGGTTCCCCCTAAATTCCATACCAGACCCTTCAGGTCTGGTATGGATTTTAAGGGGAACCCCGCGACAAAAAAAAAACGGCGTGGGGTCCCCCCAAGAATCCATACCAGACCCTTATCCGAGAATGCAACCTGGCAGGCCGCAGGAAAAGGGGGGGGACGAGAGTGCGCCCCTCCTGAACCGTACCAGGCCACATGCCCTCAACATTGGGAGGGTGCTTTGGGGTAGCCCCCCAAAACACCTTGTCCCCATGTTGATGAGGGCAAGGGCCTCATCCCCACAACCCTGGCCGGTGGTTGTGGGGGTCTGCGGGCAAGGGGCTTATCGGAATCTGGAAGCCCCCTTTAACAATGGGACCCCCAGATCCTGGCCCCCCCGTGTGAAATGGTAAGGGGGTACTTACCCCTACCATTTCACTAAAAAACTGTCAAAAATGTTAAAAATGACAAAAGTAAGTAATTCCTTTATTTAAATGCTTCTTCTTTCTTCTATCTTCCTTCATCTTCTGTGCTTCTGGTTCTTCCTCCAGCGTTCTCGTCCAGTATCTCCTCTGTGGCGTCTTCTATCTTCTTCTACTCGGGCCGCTCCGCACCCATGGCATGGGGGAGGCTCCCGCTCTTCTCTTCATCTTCTTCTTCTTCTCTTCTTCCTTCTTCTCTTCTTCTCTTCTTCATTTTCTTCTCCGGGGCGCTCCGCACCCATGCTGGCATGGAGGGAGGCTCCCGCTGTGTGACGGCGTCTCCTCGTCTGACGGTTCTTAAATAATGGGGGCAGGGCCACACGGTGCCCCGCCCCCCTCTGACGCACGGGACATTGACAGGACTTCCCTGTGGCATTCCCTGTGCCCCCCATTATTTAAGAACCATCAGACGAAGAGACGCCGTCACACAGCGGGAGCCTCCCTCCATGCCAGCATGGGTGCGGAGCGACCCGGAGGAGAAAATGAAGAAGAGAAGAAGGAAGAAGAGAAGAAGATGAAGAAGAAGAGGAAGAGAAGAGCGGGAGCCTCCCCCCATGCCATGGGTGCGGAGTGGCCCGAGGAGAAGAAGATAGAAGACGCTGCGGAGGAGATGCTGGACGAGAACGCTGGAGGAAGAACCAGAAGAGCCAGAAGAACCAGAAGAAGAAGATGAAGAAAGATAGAAAAAAGAAGAAGCATTTAAATAAAGGAATTGTCAAAAACTGTCTCTTGTCATTTTTAACATTTTGACAGTTTTTTAGTGAAATGGTAGGGGGTAAGTACCCCTTACCATTTCACACAGGGGGGGCCGGAATCTGGGGGTCCCCTTGTTAAAGGGGGCTTCCAGATTCCGATAAGCCCCCCGCCCGCAGACCCCCACAACCACCGGCCAGGGTTGTGGGGATGAGGCCCTTGTCCTCATCAACATGGGGACAAGGTGTTTTGGGGGGCTACCCCAAAGCACCCTCCCAATGTTGAGGGCATGTGGCCTGGTATGGTTCAGGAGGGGAGAGGGCCACACTCTCGTCCCCCCCTCTTTTCCTGCGGCCTGCCAGGTTGCGTGCTTGGATAAGGGTCTGGTAAGGATTTTTGGGGGGACCCCACACCGTTTTTTTTATTTTTGGGCGCGGGGTTCCCCTTAAAATCCATACCAGACCTGAAGGGTCTGGTATGGAATTTAGGGGGAACCCCACGTCATTTTTTTTTAAATTTTGGCCGGGGTTCCCCTTAATATCCATACCAGACCTAAAGGGCCTGGTATGGAATTTAGGGGGACTCCTACGTCTTTTTTTTTTTTTTTTTTAATTTTGGTTCGGGGTTTCCCTGTGGGGAATTCCCATGCCGTTTTTATCAATGAACTTCTATGTGTATTGTCGGCAATGCAATAGCCGCGAGTAGTTTTAAATGGGTTTTTTCCTTCGAAATGTCATTTTGCTGTCAGACTGTTCTAAACACGGGAAACATGCGCCCCTTTACAGGCATACTATAGACACCCCCCAGCTACGAAATTTAAAGGGATATTACACTTTTATTGTTTGACTTTAAGCATTATTAAAATCACTGCTCCTGAAAAAACGTCCATTTTTAAAACTTTTTTTTGCATTGATCCATGTCCCCTGGGGCAGGACCCAGGTCCCCAAACACTTTTTATGACAATAACTTGCATATAAGCCTCTAAAATAAGCACTTTTGATTATTCATGTTCGTGTCCCATAGACTTTAACTGTGTTCCTGTGTTCGAATGAACTTTTTTCCTGTTTGCATGTTCTGGTGCGAACCGAACAGGGGGGTGTTCGGCTCATCCCTACTGTCAAGCATGGAAGGTGGATCAGAATGAAAATACTTCTGCTGGAAACTTTGAATAATATTTACTTCACAGTGTCTGTACCTATAGAGATGACTAGGAGTTTATCTGAACAGACTCTAGACTTAATCAGGTATGGACCACCTGACATACTGTTCAATATTGACAAATTATTAATTCAACTTTGTGAAAGAGACAAGGAAGGAATCCAGCAGCACAATGAGATATAAGTGAAATGTTTACAAAAACAATATTCTGAAATGCAAGTTTATCAGGAGATCATTCCACACATACCTGTATGATATATGGCCAAACATTTGTAGTCACCTGACCATCACACCTATATAGGCTGGTTGGGCATCTCATTTCAAAATTATGATCATTAATGTGGAGTTGCCCCTCCCACCTTTGTGCCTATAACTTGTGTCTCCACTTTTCGTATTTGTGGGAGATCGTATTTGTGGGAATGTGTGCCCATTCAACCTAAACAACTGATGTTGGATGAGAAGACTTGACTTACAATCAGGTTTAGGTCAGGACTGTGTTCATGACATTTGAGTCCCTCTACACCAAACATATCAATCCATGTCTTTATGGAGCTGGATGTGTGCTCAGGGGGACAGTCATGGTAGAACATAAAAGGTTGAAACAAAACAATTGCCTACATATACTGTACAGAGGTAAATGTTCTTGGACCTCTCCTATTCTTAATCTACATCTCCTCCCTGGATCATTTGCTTGTCTCCATTGCTTTCAATACCACTTCTATGACCATGACACCCAAATCTATCTCTCTACCTCAGCTCACTCCATCAGTCTCCTCACTTTTCACCAACTTACTAACAGACATATCAGCCTCTATGTCACACCACTTCCTCAAACTCAATCTATCCAAAACCGAGCTGATAATATTTCCTCCCCCTCATTGCTCTTCCCCTGATTTCTCTATCAAAATCAACAGCTCAACTATCAACCTGTCCCCCCATGCCAAAGTCCTAGGTGTAGTCCTGGACTCTAAACTCTCCTTTCGACCCCACATCCAATCCCTGTCCATAGCTTTCCACCTCAACATCCGAAACATCTCCAAGATATGCCCCTTCTTAACCAATGACACCACAAAGATTCTAATTCACTCACTGGTCATCTCTCGCCTTGACTACTGCAACTCCCTTCTCATTGGCTTACCTTTATATAGACTATCCCCCCTTTAGTCCATATTGAATGCTGCTGCCAGGCTCATCCACCCTATGAACTGCTCAACGTTTGCTACCTCTCTCTACCAATCCCTCCACTGGCTTCCACTCACCCAACAAATTAAATTCAAGATACTAACAATAACTTACAAAGCATCCACAAGTCAGCCCCCAGCTACATCTCTAACCTAGTAAAAAAAATAAACAACTAAATTATTATCTTCGTTCCTTCAAAGACCTCCTGCTCTCAAGTTCCCTTGTCACCTCAATCTGTCTGATTATCTCCTAATCTGTCCACTTTCAGATGATCCCTGAAAACTCATCTCTACATAAAAACCTATTTGGCCCTCAATTAACAACTGTACAACTTATTTTCTCCATCAGCCCATCCCCCACAGTTATTATCTCTTGTATCTCTTGACCCATCCTCTTAGAGTGTAAGCTTTATTGAGCAGGGCCCTCTGATTCCTCCTGTATTAAATTGTATTGTAATTGTACTGTCTGACCCTATGTTGTAAAGTGCTTCGTAAACTGTCGGCGCTATATATATCCTGTATAATAATAACAATAATAATAATAATAATAGGGGGATGGTTGAAGCTGTTTCTGGTACTGCTACTGGTACTAGTACGGCTGGTACTGGATTGCACTTGTACTGGATAAATCTTACACTGGATGGTGATCTTGAAGATTTCTTTCCTCTAACACATTGATCGGTATGTGAGAGCAAAGTGGCATGAAGCTGCTAACTGCAGGTGTTGGTTACATTGTGTGATGCTTTGATTGGTCATAGAATATTTTTGTGATTGACACCATCCAATGGACAGTGCAGTCACAGTACTTTGCTTATGCAGGCTAGGGGGCATGTAAGAGCAAGACAAAATGAAGCTGTAATATAGTTTCCCACCCTGTAACATCCACCTTCCATCCACTTATATACAATAAGCAGATAGAAGGTAGTTAATATACACAAACGATTATAATGATGATGATAAAGTAATTCATAATGATGATGATGATTTAACAATATGGCTGAATTTGTTTAATCTTGTCTACAGTATTATACATTGAATCAATGTGTTACATTTACAACATTCTTTTCCCCAGCATTGTTTTCTGTGTATTCAGTTCAGGTTTGAAAAGTAAAATGTAGATTTTTGGAGTAAACATACACATTAATATTCCAGCACTGGAGGTCAGTATGGCGAATATCTCCACAGCCACCATGTATTTCCCTCTGGTGCTCAGATAGGCCGGGATCATGGCAATCCAGACACTGCAGAACACCAGCATGCTGAAGGTGATGTACTTGGCCTCATTAAAACTGTCCGGTAATGTCCTCACCATGAAAGCCAGAACAAAACTCACAGCTGCCAGAAACCCCATATAACCCAACATAAAGTAAAACCCGATAACTGACCCTTCATTACACTGAATGAGGATCTTCCCAGGATAGGAGTCCATGTCATACTCCTGAAATGGTGGAGAGATGGACAACCAGAGAATGCAATTCATAACCTGAATGGATGAGCAGAATAACATCACTATATTGGGAAGTTTTATTCCCACCCATTTTCTACAAGAGCTTCCAGGTCTGGTGGCTTTGAAAGCAATGAAGACCATAATGGTTTTGGCTAGGATAGAAGATGCTGAAATGGTGAAGGGAATTCCAAAGGTGACTTGTTGAAGCATACAGGTAATATCCACAGGACGGCCAAGGAACAGGAATACAGAAAGGAAGCTCAGTATGAGGGAGAAGAGCAGAATGAAGCTGAGGTTCCGGTTATTGGCTTTGACTATGGGAGTGCTCCGAAACCAAAAAAATAGTCCAAATATAAAGAGAGACGTTGTAGCAAATATGACTGAAGTTATAGAAAAAAATAAAACTAGAATGTCCTCCTTGTATGATAAATACTCCATGACCTTGTAAATACAAATGATTTTAGCTTTGTTGGGCCATTCATTTTCAGGACACTTCTTGCAGAGTTCACTGTCTGTAGAGTAAAAATACGTGAAAATAACTTTAAGCACAGTATACTGAGAATGTAACTATTTGACAGTTTTGGCCTCTTCAGTGTAATCATTTTCCTGACCATTACTTTTAGATAAATGTTGGAAGCTTTCTCAGACAGACAGTAGGAGGAAGCTATAGAAAGTATAGAACAGCGTTGGCAGCCTATATTATACTATCCACATCCTAGTGATTAGTGCCATATACATCAATGTGTTTGTGACATACAAATCAAAATACAACAAAATGATATATAATATAATATGCACAAATCTGTAAAGTGCTTGGTGTATCTATAAAAGTGCAATGGTGCTCCAAAACTTTGAAAAATGTGAGGTGATTCCCCCTTCGGTGACCCCACTCACCAAAAACAATAGACCCTCAGCTTTGCAGTCTGGGATCAAAAAATGCAGTGATCTATTGATCTGGGGGTATGTAGGATGGTTCCTCAACAAACTCTTCCAAGAGGGTGCTTTACAACAGAAAGGATATGCCACACTCCATAGATAGGAAAATAGAGAAAAAACTCATAGTGAAATACCACTTAATATAAATTATCAAGCGCATTACAACCGCCACTTACAGGATATTTGGCAAAGACAGGTTTCAGTAAAAAAAACATCCGAGCTGTATGGCGGGAAATTGCATCAATGGTTAGCATGAACCGGAAGTAGGTCAACGCGTTTCACCCCTCCTCCAGGGCATCATCAAAGGACATCACTTCCAGTTCCATTGCAATCTATTTATACCTGAGGGAAGATCACTCCTCCCTCTGGGGAGGAAGAAGCGACCAATTACCATCAGTGTGAAAAAACACCAACTTCCTCCTTTAACATAATTTCCTGTTGCCAAAAATATATAAAAAACTTTAATATAAACAGAAGCCAACATTACAAAATTGCTTATTTGGCTATAATAATACAATACATTTTATTTATTTTTTTTTCATTATTATTTTATTTTTATTATTATTTCTATTTCTATTTTTTTATTTTATTTTCATTTTTATTTTTATTATTTGTTCTTTGTACTTTTTATTTTCATTTTTTCCAAATTGTTAATATTTAAGTCATTTTTAATCATGTATTGGAAATCTTTTGCAAATGTCTATCGCATCATGGGATTTATATTGTATTATTATAGCCAAATAAGCAAGTTTTGTCATTTTGGCTTCTGTTTATATTAAAGTTTTATATATATATATATATATATATATATATATATATATATATATATATATATATATATATATTTGGCAACAGGAAATTATGTTTGAGGAGGAAGTTTTTTTTCACACTGATCATAATTGGTCGCTTCGTCCTTCTTCCCTCAAATATAAATAGATTGCAATGGAACAGGAAGTGATGTCCTTTGATGACACCCTGGAGGAGGGGTGAAACGCGTCAACGTACTTCCTGTTCATGCTAACCATTGACGCAATTTCCACCTAAGTGGAACGCACGCCATACAGCTGCAAACTCGGATGTGTTTTACTGATGCCTGTCTTTGCCAAATATCCTGTAAGTGGCGCTTGCAATGCGCTTGATAATTTATGTTAAGTGGTATGTCACTATGAGTTTTTTCTCTATTTTCCCATCTATGGAGTGTGGCATATACTTTCTGTCGTGAAGCACCCTCTTGGAAGAGTTTGTTGAGGAACCATCCTACATACCCCCAGGTCAATAGATCACTGCCTTTTTTGATCCCAGACTGTGAAGCTGAGGGTCCAGGGCTTTTTTCAGCAGGAACATGGGGGAATGCAGTTCCGGCACCTCCAGAACTAAATTTATGTAATGGCAAGGGGTGCTGGGATGTTCTGGAGGGTCTATTGATGCTGGCTACTGGGGAATCTATTGCTGCTGGAGGGGATCTATTTTTGCAGAGAAAGGGGGTCTACTGTTACTGTGGAGGTCTTCTATTGCTCCAGGGGATCATTTGTTGCTGAAGTGGGTCTTATTTTGCTGGGGGGGTCAGTTGTTGCTGGGAGGGATCTACTGTTGAGGGAGGGGTCTGTGTTGCTGACTGATGGAGGGTCTATTGATGCTGGCTACTGGGAAATCTATTGGTGCTGGAGGGGATCTATTTTGCTGGGGAGGTCTGGGGAGGTCTATTGTTGCTGGTGGGTGATCTATTGTTGCTGATGTAGGTCTTATGTTGCAGGAGGTCAGTCGCTGCTGGGAGGGATGTAGTGTTGAGGGGTCTAATGTTGCTGGCTGCTGGAGGGTCTATTGATGCTGGCTGTTAGGAGACCATTGTTGCTGGGGTGGATCTATTTTTCCTTGGGTGTCCATTGTTGTTAGATCTATTTTACTGCTTTCATTATCATTAACAAATTCCATACAAAAAAGCACAAAATTATACTTAGTGCTGAAAGGGGTGGTACTGGGAGGTGGGTAAGGGGTGGGGCCAAGGAGCGGGGCTTGAAGGTGCGTAGGGGGCGGAGTCAAGGGGTGTCTCGGGAGAGAGGAGTTCCTGCACCTATTCTCTGAGAAAAAAAGCCCTGTGAGGGTCTATTGTTTTTTGTGAGTGGGGTCACCGAAGGGGGAGTCACCTCACATTTTGCAAAGTTTTTTGAGCACCGTTGCACTTTTATAGAAGCACCAAGCACTTTACAGATTTGTGTATATTATATATTATTTTGTGTATTTTGATTTGTATGTCACAAACACATTGATGTATATGGCACTAATCATTAGGATGTGTATTGTATAATATAGGCTGCCAGCGCTGTTTTATACTTTCTATCACTTTTAAGGTTGTAGCACCTTTGCACAGTGGCTGCAGTCTTATTTTCATTTTTATTTTGATTTAATACTTAAACGTGAGTTTTGAATAGATTTATAGTAGGAGGAAACTGGTTCTCGTTGCTTGCTGTAGAATGTAAAGTGGTTACAGAATCACTTTTATGGACTTTAAAAGTTTTAATTTTCTACTCCAATATCAGAGTTTCTATTAACCAATTGACCACCGGGCGCTTAAACCCCCTTCCTAACCACACCAATTTTCAGCTTTCGGTGCTCTCACATTTTGAATGACAATTACTCAGTCATGCAACACTGTACCTATATGAGTTTTTTGTCCTTTTTTTCACACTAATAGAGCTTTCTTTTGGTGGTATTTAATCACCGCTTTTTTTTATTTTTTGCGCTATAAAAGAAAAAAGACAGAAAATTCTGTAAAAAAATGCATTTTTCTTTGTTTCTGTTATAACATTTTGCAAATTAGTAATTTTTCTTTATATATTTTGGCCAAAATTTATACTGCTACATATCCTTGGTAAAAATAACCCAAATCAGTGTATATTATTTGGTCTTTGTGAAAGTTATACAGTCCACAAGCTATGGTGCCAATCTCTGAAAACTGATCACACCTGAAGTACTGACGGCCTATCTCATTTCTTGAGACCCTAACAAGCCAGGGAAGTACAAATACCCCCAAATGACCCCTTTTTGGAAAGTAGACAGTCCCAGGTATTTAGTAAGAGGCATGGTGATTTTTTTAAAGTTGTAATTTTTTCCCACAATTCTTTGCAAAATCAAGATTTTTTTCTTTTTTTTTCACAAAATTGTTATATTAGCAGATTATTTCTCACACACAGCATATGTATAGCACAAATTACACCCCAAAACCCATTCTACTACTCCTCCTGAGTATGGCTATACCACATGTGTGAGACTTTTACAGAGTGTGGGCACATACAGAGGCCCAACATGCAGGGAGCACCGTCAGGCGTTCTTGAAGCATAAATTATACATATAATTTCTTGACTACCTCTTACACTTTGGAAGGTCCTGGAGAACCAGGAAATGGAAACGCCCCAAAATGGACCCCATTTTGGAAAGAAAACAACCCAATGTATAATCTATGAGGCATATCGAGTCTTTTGAACATGTCATTTTTTTCTACAAGTTTTTGGAAAATGTGTAAAGAAAATGAAAACGCATTTTTTTTTTACACAACGTTGTCCATTTACACAATATTTCTTACACATAGCATGCACATACCAAAAATTACACCCGAAAATAGATTCTCCTACTCCTCCTGAGGAAGGCGATACCACATCTGTGAGACTTTTCCACAGTGTGGCCACATACAGAGGACCAACATGCAGGGAGCACCATCAGGTGCTCTAGGGACATAAGTTTCAAATCTAATTTGACTACCTATTACACTTTTATGAGGCACTGTAGTGGCTCGGATGTGGCATGGATGATAACTGATGTGGCATGGATGAGCATGAATGGGGATGGATGAGCTGTGGATGGGGATGGCTGAGCATAAATGAGTATGGCCGGGTACGGCTGAGTATGGCTGGGTACGGCTGAGTATGGCTGGGTATAGATGGGATGGCTGGGTTCGGCTGAGTATGGCTGGGTATAGATGGTATGGTTGGGTACGGCTGGGTATGGCTGGGTATGACTGAGTATGGCTGGGTATGGCTGGGTATGGCTGGGTATGGCTGGGTACGTCTGAATATTGCGGAGTATGGCTGAGTATGGAGTGGATGGAATGGCTGAGCATGGATGGATAGATGGATGAGTATTGCTGAGGATGGATGGGTATGCCATCACTGTATGCCCTCCCAGAGTTATGCAACCTCCCTGTAGCCGTCATTCGGCTATGGGCCGGTTGTTAAGTGGTTAAAAAAAAATCAAGCTTACCAGAATGGTTTGATATTTCTCCTTCTGAACAATGAGCACAATTATAACAACATTGGTGATATCCTTCTCTTACAGATTTTCTGAACCCTGGAGGACATTCCTCAGAGCATCGACCCCTTGGGATCTAAGATAATATAGAATAATATGAACTATTCAAGAGAAAAACTACAGATATAATAGTGTAAGTAAGCAAAGCTTCTGGTGTGCACAATGATGTAGAATGCATAACTTGGTGGAAAAACATGGACCATTCCAGAAGGTGGCCCTTCATTAGTCTGGATACCACAGAATATGTACGGAACCAGAAGACAGAAATAGACATCTAGGAGTACTAGCAGAATCCTTGCATTAGAAAGGTTACAGCAACAAAACTATCAGTATAAGCATAAACGCTGCCTTAAAAATCTCCTACAATACAGAGAGAAGAAAACAAATAGCCGTGTACCTCTAATATCCACATACAATCCAGCACTAGAAGGGATGAAAGAGATAATGAAATAGATGAAACCTATCATAACAGAAGACAGAACCCTGAAAGGAATATACCATCAACCCCCAGTGCTGACCTTCAGGCAACCACCCAACCTCATTGATCAGCAGGGAGATTAATTCTGAGGACAGGGACAAAAAAAGGGAACAAAACCTTGCAACACTAAATGCTGCATATTGTGCATCATATATTAAACATTTTCACACAAACAAAAGGAACTTTCAGTATTACAGGATCATACAGCTTGGCCTCCAGTAATGGGATGTACTTCATTCAATGCAGCAAGTGCAAGCATTAATCATACATTAGCAGCAGCCAGCCGGCTTACAGACACCCGTTCGGGATGAGGTAGTCAGCAATGACGTCAGCGCGTCAACTTTCCAATGTACGTTTCGTCTCACGAAGACATCGTCATGGCGCCATGACGATGTCTTCGTGAGGCGAAACGTACGTCGGAAGGTTGACCCGCTGACGCCATCGACTACCTCATCCTGAACGGTATCTGTAAGCCGGCCGGCTGCTGCTATTGTTCGTTTTCATGCTTTTACCTATATCACGCATATATCGCCAATGGAGCAACCCTGTGTGAGACACTGAGAAGCTGAGAAGCCGTGGTGTGACACTACTTACCATTGATTGTCAGGCTACTTACAAGCTATCCAAAGCTTGCCATCTGGTAAGCGTTTAGCACATATGGTGGTGGATTTTCTCACAAGTCGCTGTATGTATGACCGATTAACCTCACTTTTATTCGGTTTGAGCACTTTTTGGATGATTCTATTTCCTGATTCTTCATTGTTTCTACATTTTTCACTGTTGGGACTAATTTTTACCACCTTTTTATGTTTTTATCACCCTTTTATGTCATTGTTTTTTGGCACTTATATTGTTTATTCTTTGGATCCATCACGGATCCTCGGCTTATATTTATTTATATAATTTTCATATATTGTACTCACTTTCTGTAGCGCTGCTCACGTTTTTATAATTATTATTCTATTTGTGTATATCTCACAATTTTGAACTGCAGCTTTTTTATAATTTCTCCTTATCAGGTAGCGTGGTATACACATTTTTTCTGTTTTATATAATGGATCATACATTGATAAGGCAGGACAGAAGTTACAAAAACAGAATGAATGTTTATAGACACTGTAACAGAATTGTCCCCCACACTCTGCTTGAGCGCTTCCGTCATATACCACTTCCTCCAGTCTGAAGATAGATATCAGATATTATAGCCACATATTGCAACCAAGAACAAGGTAGGACTTGTTTGGCTGCAAAGCTGGAACATGATTATTTGAACAAACTAACACATAATATATACGCCACAGGAGGACCTCCCCCTCCTGATCATATTACCCTAACAATACAAACTGTACACAGGAATATAATTAGAACAGCAGACATACACTATAAACATTATGTTAATTAGCCATCTGGATGACTCAGAGGTTTCATTCTAGGTCAGACTTGCCAACTTCTACAATACTGAATACAGTGTACTGGACAATACACATTATTACAAGTATAAACACAACCTACAATGGTTTGCTTAGCAGACAGACAAAAGGTGAGTTACGGTAATTAGCACAATTAACAATGGTTGAAAGACCCTTAGGAAGCACACAAGACCTACTTGTATTAAACATATTATAGCAGGCAACCCCCAGACAGGTGGCTTGCTGATGACATCAACATCTGCTATGAGTCCCATAGTGTGGAGCAGTCCTTGTTGGAAATGTGGCATCTAGGCCCTTAACATGGACCCTGGACTTAGAGTCCCAGAGTCTGTGTGTCTTGGGGAGACATGGACTTGAATCCAAAAAAACAAGACCAATCCACGGATCCCCCAGGCATACACCTTCCAAAGAGCAGTGTTACCTTAAATTCCAGGGCCCATAGTCAGTGGGTAAGAGGCTTGCTCCCAGTCCTCTCCAAAAGCCCCTGTCCTGGCTAGGTCTGTCACAGACACAATAAAAGAACATAAAGAAGAGGATTACTGTGCAGCTGTGGAACATCATTTCCCACAACCAGACCATTCTATGGAAGACCTGGAAGTTTTGGTTCCTAAAGGGACTTTTTAAAAAATACTCAGGAAACGTAAACCTTTAAACTGTGAATAATAATTCTGTATGAGGAAAAGGTAATGGTCTGAATGTGGAGCACAGTATTTTAGATCACTACCACACAGTTTTATGACAATTCTTATCTTCGTGATTTTTCCACTGCTCCTCTGTACTGATTGGATATTAGAAGAAGGGAGGGATTCCCCCAATAGCTTGAAAATGTAACTGTTGTACAAAAAAACAAAAAACAAAAAACAAATGTACTAAACTGTGTTGTTGCAAGTGCACTAATATGGCTACAATGTCCTTCACCTTCTCTTCCCATAAAACACTTTTCAAGCCCTTCCTGCACCTCCCTCTCTATCCCTCTCCTCGTTTGAAGCTCATTGTATTCCTCTCTTTTCTCCAGTTTCTCTGCACTGTGATTTATCTGCCTCTGCATCTGATGTCAAATAATTTTCAAATAATTTTATTAGAACAATAATACAATTAC
Source organism: Aquarana catesbeiana (assembly GCF_042186555.1). Lineage (NCBI taxonomy): Eukaryota > Metazoa > Chordata > Amphibia > Anura > Ranidae > Aquarana > Aquarana catesbeiana. Next base: position 142,338 of record NW_027362651.1, on the reverse strand, counting down.
ATTAAAGCAACAGGAATAAAGATCAATACATACAGTACAAATAATCATAAAATTTCCAATTAGCGTGGTTAACGATCATATTATTGTATAACAGTTGCTATTTTAATTCAATTCAAATTTAAACATAGGAAGATTAACATATAGCTGTATCAAACTATTCTAGCAGGCTAGAACGTGCCTTGTGATGTCATGGGACATCATAGGAGAATGATAAGAGGGTTTATCTGATTAAGTCATGTAGACCAAAGCAGGCCTACCCCCAGCCCACGCACCCTGAATGGGAACATACTGTGCAAGGGAGGGGGTAGTGGATTTATCTTGTAGTGTTCTAGCAGTGTTGGTCCACTAAGTGGAATAAGCTGACCTCCACATCTGGTAAATATGTTGTAGTTCCCATGTTTGGTGGAAAGCTTGGGTATTAATGAGGAGATGTAAGCTGGACAGGTCTGAAATATAGCCTTATATTCAAAGAATAATCCAATATCAGATAAAAGGCGCATATTTGTTATGATTATAGCAGTCAAAGTGTTCTACTTCAAGATTTGGGTGGGAATATGCTATGTACGATACGGGGAAAGATGCTTATATAACTGGGTATGGCGGGTACCATAACCTTGGCGAAGGAGGGAACGTGTATGGGAAGTGTTAGTTTATTCCCGTTGTGAGGTGAGGTTGTGGATTGCATAATACAGTAGTTCCTGAAACTCTGAGGAGTTTCTAAAGTGTAGCCAACAAGCCCACGTATTTCGATATTTCGTCCTGTTTTGTTTATCTAAAGATAAAGTCCTCCATCTCTGCAATCTTCTCAATACGCTTCAGCCAATTGAATATTTTAGGGGGGTTAGTATTTCTCCAATACAATGGTATACATTGTTTAGCCGCATTGATAAGCTGAAGCATAAGAGACCTTCTGTAAGTGGATTGAGGTAGTGATGTGTGATGTAACAGGTAATGAGCTGGAGTAAAGTCCAATGTGTATGTTATAATTTTAGAGATTGTATTGTGTACTTTTTCCCAGAATGGTTTTATGTGTATACAGTTCAACCATACATGGAGAAGGGAGCCCAAGCTAGGGTTACATCTCCAGCACATCGGTGATACAGTTGGGTGGAATATGTGTATCCGTTCCTTCTGGAGTATGATACCATCGTGAATACAGTTTGTAACCGTTTTCCTGTGCTGAGATGTTGATAGAGCTTTTATGAATATGTTCATATATACTATCCCATTCCTCTTTGGGGAGGTCTAACTTGAGCTCACTTTCCCATTTCTGGATTACTGTGTTAGATTTATGGTCGATTTCACCAAAGAGGAGCGCATATACCGTCAAGATCAAATGTCTTTGAGGACTCGCAGTAGAGCAAAGTTCTTCCAAAGGATTTTGTTATCTACACCATTGTGTGGTAGGTCTGGTGCTATTCAAAAAATGTCTGATTTGCAAAAATTTATAAAAAGGAATGTTATTCTGTGGGAATCAGGAGGACAGGGTAGCAAAAGAGATTAGCACGTTGTTTTGAAAGAATTGATGTGCTCTAATGCCCCGTACACACGGTCAGACTTTGTTCGGACATTCCGACAACAAAATCCTAGGATTTTTTCTGACGGATGTTGGCTCAACTTGTTTTGCCTACACACGGTCGCACAAAGTTGTCGGAATTTCCGAACGACAACAACGCGGTGACGTACACCACGTACGACGAGACTAGAAAAGGCCGGTTCAGAACCAAGCGTGGCACCCTTTGGGCTCCTTTTGCTAATCTCGTGTTAGTAAAAGTTTGGTGAGAGACGATTCGCGCTTTTTCAGACTCGTGGCTTTCAGATCGTTTTCTGCCGTTCAGTTTGTGCTTGTGGGTTTGTATCTGCTCTTCCGTGCGTGCAGTCAGTTCGTATCGGAGTTTTCTGTGCGATCTTGCCCGCTCGTTGTTGTTTTTCAGGTCGCTCTTCACAGGCCTTGCTGTTCTTCAGTGCGTTCTGTTACTTCGTTCTGAGCAGCCGACCGTTTTCTAGCCATGTTTCGTATGCGTACTCCTCGTAGAGTTCGTGCTGTGCGGGGGCTTGGTGTTGGGGTCCTGACCTTGACACAAGTCCAGTCCATGAACAGGGTGGGGAGGAGTTCATGGACCAAGAATTGGTTGCTTCAGCGCGACCAGTTCTCTCATATGCCTTTGCTCCGTGAGATCCGTGAGAATAATCCTGATGATTTCAGGAACTTTCTCCGGATGACGGACCCCGTGTTTCACCGTTTGTTGGCTTCGCTGACCCCCTATATCAGCAGGCAGGATACCTGCATGAGGAAAGCCATCACTCCGGAGCAGAGGTTGGTCGCTACCTTGCGGTATTTGGCCACAGGGAGAAGTCTGCAGGACTTGAAGTTCTCGACAGGCATCTCCCCCCAGGCTCTGGGTATCATCATCCCAGAGACCTGTTCTGCCATCATCCAGGTCCTGCAGAAGGAGTATATGAAGGTAAGATTTTTTTCCTTTTATATCACATTTTATTGTATTGAATGTTTGATAATATCTTGTATTTCTTTCCTCATTCCCTAATTACCATGATTGTAATATGCTGTGAATGTCCCCTTTGTCCTCATGCATGCTGGATTTTTATGTAATTATTATTTTATGTCCTTCATACATATTTGCCCTTCAATAACCTCTCCAGCATGGTGTCTCCTGCCCTATATTCACCTCATGTAGTCACTTAACAATGTATTTTATCAGCTCCATGGTAGTGCTTTACCCCAAACACCCCCTAAAATGTTTGTTAATGTTATTTTAGCTTTAAATTCAGGCAGAGTGCCAGAGGCTTTTTTTGTGGTTTCCACAAATTTTGGGTAACCGTCCCTCCCCCCAACTGCTAAGTCAGCTGATCCCAATTCTCTATCCTCAATCATCTATCTGCTGACTTTGCCAAACCCATACACACTATACCCATCTCTTTACTGGTCAGATTTATGGATGAATTCCTCAAAGCATGTAGTGCAAGGGCCTGCCTGTATACTTTCCAATGGAACTGTTTAAAGTTTTTGTATCCTATTATTATCTTGATAGGTAATAGCAGAATGTCCAAATGTCCTCAAATGTGTACAATGTGTATTTATATCTTTGTATTCAGACACTTCTTACCTGTCCAGTGGTCTGCTAATAGTGTAACTAAGGAGGGGCTGTTCCAAGTAATACCCTGTATTTAGGCATTCATCTCTCAATGAAGTGAAGAGGGTTACCTGTCCAAGAGTTCCCCCCCTATAATGTTAGAAATGGCCCATGAGAGGGGGGAGGGGGAATATGATAGGTGTACCTTATACTTTGGCCTTGTTAAATTCCCCTTATTAAATGCTATCTGGAGGTTGCCCCATAATGTTTGTGTATAATCTGCTTGCCATGTTTCTGTGAAAAAATAGTAATGTTTATTGTTTTTTCCTCCACAGTTTCCTTCCACGCCACAGGAATGGCAGACTGTGGCCTCCCACTTTGCCCAGCGGTGGGACTTTCCTAACTGCGGAGGGGCAATTGATGGGAAACACGTCCACATCGTCCCACCACCCAACTCAGGGTCGTACTATTATAATTACAAAGGGTTTAATAGTATAGTGATGTTGGCGGTGGTGTCGGCTAATTACGACTTCTTGTATGTGGACGTGGGGAAGAATGGCCGGATGTCCGATGGTGGAGTGATCGCCTAGACGGAGTTCTACAGGCGTCTCCAGAATGGCAGCTTGGACTTGCCACCTCCAGAGGACAATGTTGAAGGTCTCCCATTTGTGTTCGTTGCTGATGAAGCATTTGCGCTGGGGGACCACCTGATGCGGCCATTCCCGATGAGGACCCTCACCCCGGAACAGAGGGTTTTTAATTACCGGCTGGCCAGAGCCCGAAGAGTGGTGGAGAACACATTTGGAATCCTGGCCAGCCGGTTCCGATTATTTCTGACACCCATCCATATGGCGGAGTATAAACTGAACCATATAATACTTGCCTGCTGTGTTCTCCATAATTTTTTAAGAAAACATTCAGCCAACTATGCTGGCTCAGTTGGGCCTGAGGCCGGAATCCCAAATCCATCAACACTGACGGCGCTTGAAAATGGCCGTCCTGGCTTGCCCTCCCTGAATGCCCGTGATGTCCGGTTACGCTACCTGGAGTTCTTTGCGGGTAGGGGGGCTATCAATATGCCAGAGAATCTGTGACACCTTTTTAAAATAAAGAACAAACAAAAGAAATTCTTGGTGGACATTTACTGCTTGTGTTTGTTTTAGCTGACCCTGACAGAAATGTGTTGAGTCCAGAAAATGTCGTGATTGTGTAACCTTATAAAAAACAGTGTTGGCTGGTACTTCCTAAATGCCAAAACACATTTTACTACAAGTGCACTTGCAACTGCACTGAACCTGCACTTGTAGTGCAAAGTGTAATTGCCCTTAGGAAATAACCCCCATTTGTGCATAAAACAGCAATTACATCACCCCAAAAGTGTTGTAGTGTTGAGACAATAATCCACACATTCTTGAGTAAGGCACTTTTTTATACCTGCACAATCACATGTGCATTTAAGCAAGGTTTTTGAAACAAACCAACATGTTTGTTGTATAACAATGTTTGCAGTAGCATTATGAAAAATCAAAATATCCATTTCAGATAAAACAGGCCTGTGTAAAACCAACAAGAAAGCCAAAAAACTTGAACTTACAAAGTTCACATATGGTAAAACCTGAAGGCTATATCAGACATGAGTATTTAGGAACTGTGTTTGATATAGCGTTCAGATGGGGGGAAATCACCCCTGGAAAAGCCAAATTTGGAAGATGCACACCAATTTACGAATGTCAACATGTGCTATCTGCCATCAGGGGGGATCAAGGGACGTGTTTTGGGGGAGCAAGCCCTTCCTCAATGCGACTTTATAATTGAGGAAGGGGTTGCACCCCCAAAACGCGTCCATTGATCTCCCGTGATGGCAGATAGCACATGTTGGCACACTGTGTGCATCCTCCAAATTTGGCTTTTCTAAACATTGTAAAAATTTTAGTAACATAAAACAGGTGATTTTGTGGGGTTTAAATTCGCCCCAAAACATCAATGATGTTATTATTTTTTTTAATAACATCAGTGATTTGTTGCTGGATGTTTTGCAATTGGAGATTACACCCCATGATCTCCCCGATGAGTATCTGGGCACTTTCAGATGTAAAGCGTTCTGGATCACGATCACCTAAAAAGAGATAAAGAACAAAAAAAAAGGTCTCAAAAATATGCCACCATCCATCTCTTTTACCTGAGTCTGTGGTCGCAGACACTCACCTGTTGTGGTGCCAATCTCCACCACATCTTCTTCTTCCTCCTGCTCAGCTTCTTGGGTTGGTATTTCCCCTTCTTCCAGAGGGGGGGGGGTCTCTGGTCTCCTGGGATGAGGGGTGTCCTCCGAGTCTTTTCTCCCCTATGTAAAACAAAAATGGTATAATTAGCACACAGATATTTGATGGCAGAACTAGACATGTGCAGGATGAAAAAATTCGTTTAGTTTAGTTTTGTTTCGATTCATTATTTAACTAAATTCGTTTAGTTAAATTCGTTGCATTCGTTACATTCGTTTTCGGAATTCGTTTCGTTTCGTATTCGAAAAAATTTGACCGCATTCGAAAAAATTTGACCGTATTCGAAAAAAACTATCATATTCGAAAAAATTCTACCACATTCGAAAAAAAACTATCAAATTCTAAAAAATTTTACCGCATTCAAAAAAAAACTATCAAATTCGAAAAAATTCTACCACATTCGATAAAAAACTATCAAATTTGAAAAAATTCTACCACATTCGAAAAAACTGTCAAATTCGAAAAAATTCTACCACATTCGAAAAAAACTATCAAATTCGAAAAAATTCTACCACATTCGAAAAAAACATTAACTGAATTTGAAAAAATAAACTATATATAACCATTTTGCGAAATTTGAAATTCATATAGAATGAAATTGAATTCCAATAGAAAAGATTAGGATAGAATAGAAACTATAAAAGAATAGCATAGAAAAACAATAGAACAGAATAGAAAAAAATATAATATATTCTATTGTAATCTTTTCTATTCGAATTCGAATTCATTCTGTACTAAATTCCAATTTCGGAAGATGGTTATATATATATTATATATTTTTTTTCTATTCTGTTCCATTATTTTTCTATGCTATTCTTTTCTATTCTTTTCTAAACTTTTCTATTCGAATTTGAATTAATTCCATGCGAAATTCGAATTTCGGAAGATGGCTTCTAAAATTAGATTTTCGTATAGAGTGAATTCGAATTTGAATAGAAAAGATTAGAATAGAAAATAATAGAAATCGAATAGACTAGAAAAACAATAGAACAGAAGAGAATAAAATATAATATATATATTATATTTTTTTCTCTTCTGTTTCATTGTTTTTCTAGGCTATTCTTTTTTATTCTATTCTAAACTTTTCTATTCAAACTTGAATTCATTCTATACGAAATTCGAATTTCGGAAGATGGCTTCTGAAATTCGAATTTCGTATAGAATGAATTTGAATTTGAATAGAAAATAATAGTAAAGAATAGACTAGAAAAACAATAGAACAGAAGAGAATAAAATATAATATATATATTATATCTTATTCTATTCTGTTCTATTGTTTTTCTAGTCTATTCTTTCTACTCTATTCTAATCTTTTCTATTCAAATTCATTTTATACGAAATTCGAATTTCGGAAGATGGTTATATAGAAATAGAATGAAATCAAATTCTAATAGAAAAGAATAGAATAGAAAAACAATAGAACAGTAGAACAGAACAGAAAGAAATATTATATATATATATATATATATATATATATATATATATATATATATATATATATATATATATATATATATATATATATATATATATATATATATATATATATCTAAATAAAAAAACATCTTCTGAAATTGGAATTTGGTACAGAATGAATTTGAATAGAAAAGATTAGAATAGAATATTTTTTTTTCCTATTCTGTTCTATTGTTTTTCTATGCTATTCTTTTATATTATTTTCTGTTCTATTCTAATCTTTTCTATTTGAATTCATTCTGTACCAAATTCCAATTTCGGAAGATGGTTTTATATATTTTTTTATATATATTTTTTTCTATTCTGTTCTATTGTTTTTCTGTTCTAGTCTTTTCTATTAGAATTCGATTTCATTCTATTTCATTCTGTTTCTGTATAACCATATATATATATAAAACCATCTTCCGAAATTTGAATTTCTTATCAAATGAATTTGAATTTGAATAGAAAAGATTAGAATAGAGTAGAAGAGAAAAGACTAGAAAAACAATAGAACAGAATAGAATAAAATATATATATATTATATTTTATTCTGTTCTGTTCTATTGTTTGTCTAGTCTATTATTTTCTATTCTAATCTTTTCTATTCAAATACGAATTCATTCTATACGAAATTCCACTTTCAGAAGCCATCTTCCGAAATTCGAATTTCGTATAGAATGAATTCAAATTCGAATAGAAAAGTTTAGAATAGAATAGAAACGAATAGCATAGAAAAGCAATAGAAACAGAATAGAAATATATATATATATATATATATATATATATATATATATATATATATATATATATATATATATATATATATATATATATATATATAATTTTTTTCTATTCTGTTTTTATTGAGATATATATATATATATATATATATATATATATATATATATATAAACATCTTCCAAAATTCGAATTTCATATAGACCGAAATCAAATTTGAATATAAAAGATAAGAATAGAATAGAAAATAATAGAAAAGAATAGACTAGAAAAACAATAGAACAGAATAGAAGAAAATATAATATATATATTATATTTTCATCTATTTTGTTCTATTGTTTTTCTAGTCTTCTTTTCTATTATCTTCTGTTCTAATCTTTTCTATTCAATTTGGAATTCATTCTATACGAAATTCAAACTTCAGAAGCCATGTTCCGAAATTCGAATTTGAATTAAAAAGACTATTATAGAATATAAAATAATAGAAAAGAAAAGCATTAAAAAAATAGAAGAGAATAAAAAAATTATATATATATATATATTCATTCTATTGCTTTATTATTTTATATTCTATCTTATTGGTTTTTTTAGAAAAACTTTTTCTATTTTTTTCGAATTCGATTCGAATTTGTTTTCGAATTCGATTTGAATATGTTTTCGAATTTGATTCGAATTTGTCTTCGATTCGAATATGTTTTCGAATTCGATTCGAATATGTTTTCGAATTCGTTCGTTTTTTTTCGGATTCGTTTAAATTCTTTACTTTTCTAATTCGGAAATTCGGATGCATCCGAATTTCCGAATAATGAAAAATTTGTCCGAATTTCGATTCGGAACGAAACGAAATGCACATGTCTAGGCAGAACTAGAAATAGGAAACATTGCTTGGAAGTGGGGTACAATTGTCTATTTTAGCCGAGTTCCAAGATGTATATTTTTTATTGCCCTTTGTCAAGCTGCAATACTTTACCTGTTTGGTACAAGCTTCACAGATGTAGCCCTCCCTATAGTATACACTGGAGCACCTGTGTGGCCCCCCTAATAAAAAGGGTGTTCTGGGGTCCCACACTAGTGCTCCAGTGTCCAGATGTGAAAACAGCTGCTGAGTGTCCTCTCCTTACACACAATCTAGTTAGCATTTCATTCTAGTAACAAACCCATCTACACAAACAAATATTTGGCATCCAAGTAGGCCCCCAAAAATGTGTGAAAATGCAATGGTGTTTTAGAGGCCGAAAGAAAAATGTTTGATACGAACGAATAATGGGCCCATGAACATTAAAGTTGACCTTTTGAAACGTTACAATTACTAAAAGCATATGGAGCAGAACGAACGTAATAAAGACAGAAAGAATAGGAACACAGCACAACTACTTACTTTTTTGCAGCACTCTCCAGATCTTTCGGTACTGCTCTGGCTCTCTTAACTTCAGGTCCGACCACCGCTTCCTGAGCTGATCTTTCGATCGTCGTACCCCGAAATTCCTCTCAAGACTCCTGACCACTTTCGCCATGATCTTGGCCTTTCGGATGTTGGGGTTGGGGTAAGGCCCATATTTTCCGTCATAGTCGGACTTCTTCATGATGTCGACCATCTCCAACATCTCCCCAAACAACATATTTGTGGCCTTAAAACATCTCCTTCTGGATCGGGACGTGCCTGGATCCGGGCTTTCCTCCTCCTCCTCCTCGTTGTTAGAATTATTATCACGCACCTGTTGTAACTCCGCCATCATGCTCTTCCCCCACTGCGCCGAATGAAAAGGGGCGGGGAATACACTAGAAAGAGCGTCAGGGGCGGGCGGAGTTACATGCATGCGCAGTGTGTATAAAGCGTAACACACGTGTGTATTACGTACGATCTGTGAGCGGAGGAAGGAGCATTGGACGTGCCGATCGTAAGAACGAAGGTAAGAGACAAACTTGTGCCTATACTGCTTCTAGATTGAGGCCTATATTGTAACAAGATTAGGAGAGTTTTGTCTGACATTAGGCTTTGTCTTGTGTTGTGTCTTGCAGTGAACATGGATATCTTAATGAAAGATAATGACTTCATGTCAGTATTCATAGATATGCTAAGTGAGCTGCCCTGTCTGTGGGAGATTACCCACCCCCATTTCAAGAACCAAGCAAAGAGGAAGGCAGCACTGGAGCAATTGTGTGAAATTGTGAAGCAGGTGATCCCCACGGCAGACATCACCTATTTAAAGATATTAATTGGTGGCCTGAGGAGCACATATCTAAGGGAGCGCAAGAAGGTCCTGGATTCACAGAGATCCGGAGCAGCAGATGACATCTATGTCCCCAGGATGTTGTACTACGACAGGCTGCACTTTCTGGCAGGCCAGACTGAACCCAGGTCATCCCTCTCCAGTCTTCCTTCCACGCTTCCTTCCCCCCCGGCTGAGGCTTCTGACGCCCAACCTGGGCCTTTCAGGCAACAACACATGGAGGAGCCCAGATTGAGCCAGGTATAGCATTCCTCTAAATATTTCTGCTTGTCCAATCAATGATGTTAACTAGATGTTAGTTGGGAGTACTAATTTAGGATTGTGATTGATGAAGCAAAAACTAAAACCATGTCCCTTTTTCATACACAGGGAAGTCTCAGCCAGGAGGTGGCCGGGCCGAGCCGGCTGGCTGATATCAAGGTCCCTCCACCCCCCCTGAAAATAGAAAGTGGCAGTAGGACGAGTACCCTAGAGGAGGCGGCTATAGCATTCTTTTGGAGGGCTACAGAGGTCCTGGGAGCACCCCACACCAGGCAGGAGAACATTGCTGCATTCATAGCATATAAAATGCAGAGGATGGAGGAGGGCCAAAAAGCTATGTGTGAGGCCCTCATATCAGAGGCTCTGGAGAAAGGTATGAGGGGCCAAATTACACCTCACACACAGCTTTGGGATGGTCCTCCTCCTCCTGCAGGTCCTCCTCTTCCTCCCTCTCCTCCAGGTCCTCCCAGTCCTCCTCCAGGTCCCCCCAGTCCTCCTCCAGGTCCTACTCCTCCTCCTGCCACATCTCCAACTGCACAGCCACAGCCCGGAAGGAAGTGTGGAAGGAAGACCAGACAGTGATTGCCCTGGATCCAGTCTGGTCGGCCAAAAGATGCAGCCTCTTGTGGTAACACAGCCTGGGGACACAGATGTCATCTGCTGCTATCCGGATCTCTGCGAATTCTGGACCAGACTGCCCTCCCTTACATATGGACTCCTCAGGCCACCAATTTTGATGTTGAAGAATTGATGTCTGCCGTGAGGGTCCCAGGCTTCGCTAATTTCTCATGTTGATCCAGTGTTGCCTTCCTCTTTGTTTGGTTCTGATCCCTTAATAAAGGATTTTTGTTTTGAATTATACTCTCCTATGTGTTTTACTTCAAAAAGGACAGTTGGTTTGTGAGGATTCAGGTACATTTCAAATATACAATGTGAAATGAACAAGGGACACCAACAACAAACAATCTCCTGGAGATTAAATAATACAAGATATCAATGGTGTTGGGGTAACTTGACACACAAAACACACCCAAAAATATTCTGGAGTAAAAATAAAAATAACATTGAACAAAGATCAGCCTTGGAAAAAATCCAAACTAAGAAAAAAAAAGGCTGAAAATCCAACAAAAATAAATAAAAAATAAATAAAAAACTGTCAGATGTGACAACTAATAACAATATATTGAGGGAATCCCACTAAAAAAACACAAATAAAACTTTGTGAGAAGTGTGTGTGAATATGAGCAGCAAAACTACTTAATTCTTGTCACATTATAAAGAAGAAGAGAGTGCGCTGTATTAAACCATTTTTAACATTGCAGCGTGATGAAAGTGCTGTATCCATTCCGAACGCTAAGTTTACCAGAACGAGCTGTCCCGTGTCGGAATTTCTTCTGAGCATGCATGGCACTTTGTGCGTCGGAACAGGCCACACACGGTCGGAATTGACGCGATCGGATTTTGTTGTCGGAAAATTTTATCTTCTGCTGTCCAACTTTGTGTGTCGGAAAATCCGATGGAAAATGTCCGATGGCGCCCACACACGGTCGGAATTTCCGACAACACGCTCCGATCGGACATTGTCCATCGTAAAATCCGACCGTGTGTACGGGGCATAAGTGTTTGTTCTGTGTTTGTGGATTTTGCAAAATTTATTTGCAAGTTGGATAATTTTTGAAAGAGGGTAAAATCCTGCAATAGATTGGGTATGGTGATTAAAGGGTCAGAAAGGAAGAGGAGGATGTTGTCTGCTTACGCCGCTACTTTGTAATGTTTGTTTTGTATATCGATGCCTTTTACGTTGGAATTAGTCCTAAGTTTGTGCAGTAGAGGTTCTAAGATGACTACAAAGATGAGAGGGGATAATGGGCACCCTTGGCGTCTGCCATTCGAGACGGCGAAGGCGTCCGACAAGCGGCGATTAACCCTAATTCTGGCAGTGGGGGATGAATACTGTATAGTGCTAGGATCAATTGGAGAAAGTGTGCAGGAAACCCCATAGCCTGCAACATTGCCATAATGTAGTCCCAAACCACCCTATCGAACGCCTTCTCCGCATCGAGGGACAGAAAAAAAACCTTGTTTGTAGGAAGTCGAGAGCCAATGGTGGATGTTGATAGCTTTTATGGTGTTATCTCTAGCTTCCCTACCAGGGATAAATCCTACCTGGTCTAGTGAAATCAATTTGGGGAGAAGAGGGAGTATACAATTCGCAAGAATTTTGACATAGAGTTTCATGTCTACATTGAGGAGAGAGATAGGTCTGTAATTTGATACTAACGTCTCATCTTTGCCTGGTTTTGGTATAAGCATAATATGGGCCTCTAGTAGATCCCTATTCGCTTGTGGAGAAGAAGATAAAGCATTAAATGTCTTAGAGAGATGCGGGGTAAGTATTTCTTGGAAAGTCTTATAGTAACTTACGGTCAGACCATCTGGGCCCAGACTTTTACCTGTTTTGAGTTGCTTTAGGGCTGTCGTAATTTCTTCTGTACTAATGGGGTGTTCTAGACTCGCCGCGTCTTCAGGGGTGATAAGGGATTGACAATATTGTGTTAGGAAATCCTTTATAGCCTCTTGTCTTTCTATAGCTTGATTTGTTGTAGTTGTAGTAGGTAGGTTATAGAGTTTGGAAAAATATTGAACAAATTGATTGGCAATATTGTCTGGAGAAAAAAATGAAGCGCCTGTGGGGTCTTTGATTGTGTGTATGGTATTTTTAGCTTTTTTGGTTTGTAGTGGTCTAGCTAGTAATTTCCTTGATTTGTTCCCGAATTCGTAGAACAGTTTTTGTGTTAGGACGTATTTACATTTTAAAGTCTTACAGTGGGACAAAAAAGTATTTAGTCAGCCACCAATTGTGCAATTTCTCCCACTTACAAAGATAGAGAGGCCTGTAATTGTCATCATAGGTATACCTCAACTATGAGAGACAAAATGTGGAAACAAATCCAGACAACCACATTGTCTTATTTTTGAAAGAATTTATTTGCAAATTGTGGTGGATAATAAGTATTTGGTCACCTACAAACAAGCAAGATTTCTGGCTCTCACAGACCTGTATCTTCTTCTTTAAGAGGCTCCTCTGTCCTCCACTCCTTACCTGTATTAATGGCACCTGTTTGAACTTGTTATCAGTATTAAAGACACCTGTCCACAACCTCAAACAGTCACACTCCAAACTCCACTATGGTGAAGACCAAAGAGCTGTAGAAGGACACCAGAAACAAAATTGTAGACCTGAACCAGGCTGGGAAGACTGAATCTGCAATAAAAAATGGTGAGCAAAAATCCCAGAACCACACGGGGGACCTAGTGAATGACCTGCAGAGAGCTGGGACCAATGTAACAAAGGCTACCATCAGTAACACACTACGCTGCCAGGGACCCAGATCCCACAGTGCCAGACGTGTCCCCCTGCTTAAGCCAGTACCTGTCTGATGTTTGCTAGAGAGCATTAGGATGATCCAGAAGAGGATTGGGAGAATGTCATATTGTCAGATGAAACCAAAGTAGAACTGTTTGGTAGAAACACAACTCGTCGTGTTTGGAGGAGAGAGAATGCTGAGTTGTAACCAAAGAACACCATACCTACTATGAAGCATGGGGGTGGCAACATCATGCTTTGGGGCTGTTTCTTTGCAAAGGGAACAGGACGACTGATCCGTGTACATGAAAGAATGAATGGGGCCATGTATCGTGAGATTTTGAGTGCAAACCTCCTCCCATCAGCAAGGACATTGAAGATGAAACATGGCTGGGTCTTTCAGCATGACAATGATCCCAAACACACCGCCCGGGCAATGAAGGAGTGGCTTCGTAAGAAGCATTTGAAGGTCCTGGAGTGGCCTAGCCAGTCTCCAGATCTCAACCCCATAGAAAACCTTTGGAGGGAGTTGAAAGTCCGTGTTGCCCAGAGACAGCCCCAAAACATCACTGCTCTAGAGGAGATCTGCATGGAGGAATGGGCCAACATACCAGCAACAGTGTGTGACAACCTTGTGAAGGCTTACAGAAAACGTTTGACCTCTGTCATTGCCAACAAAGGATATATAACAAAGTATTGAGATGAACTTTTGATATTGACAAAATACTTATTTTCCACCACGATTTGCAAATAAATTCTTTCAAAAATCAGACAATGTGATTGTCCAGATTTGTTTCCACATTTTGTCTCTCATAGTTGAGAGATCAACGAGCGATCTGGTGGCTAGGGGTTTTTTGCCTTCCTCTGGATCAACGACAGGGGGGTAGGCAGCCGTACCTCCTCAAGTACCTCCGCACCCACACTAGCCCATCACCACACCACTCCAGAAGCAGTGGGTAGCCATCAGACCCCTCCATCCCCCCCCAAGTGGATCATCACCACATCAGTACCACCATCAGAACACCTTTCCTACTAGCAACACCATCCTCCTCATCATGTGCAACTTCAAATACACAGCAGACACCATCCACAGGCTAAGAAACACTGCCGCAACTTTACCGATCGCCACTCAAAAAAGACTAAAAAAAGAACAATTACTAAGGACCAACCCTCAATCAACCAGGAAATGCAAGGAGACACAGATCCAACCGCAACAACTAGCATGCGCCCTGATCAACACCAGATCTGCAGTCAAGCACAGGCTGGAAATCCACAATTTTGCATCGAAAACAACATAGATTGCCTCTTCATTACAGAAAGCTGGCTAACATCCGACTGCAACACCATCCTAACTGAACTGGTGCCCGAGAACTACAGTATCCTAACCGAGCATAGAATCGGAAAAAAAGGAGGAGGCCTAGCAGTGATTTTCAAATCTCATCTTGGGTTCACCAAACCAAACGTACAGAACTCAGTGCCTTTCATGGAAACACTCTCACTGCACCTCCAAACAACACCTCAAGACACCATTCACATACTACTATGCTACAGACCACCAGGACCAAAGACCAATCTCCTCACGCCGCTCACTGAATTCTTCTCGATACACACATTGAAAACCAAAAACCTGCTGGTACTTGGGGATTTTAACCTGTGGGCAAACTCTGCCCAAGACCCCACCGCAACCGCCTGCGTCAACCAAATGGAAGAACTTGGCCTTCAACAACTGATAAACTCTCCCACGCATGGTTCAGGACACACTCTAGATCTCATCTTCAAACAGAATTTGGACATCAACGTATTTGACAACACTCCGTTACCATGGACGGACCACCATGCTATCAAATTTAAAATCACCACTAACATCATCCTCCAAAAGCAGAAACACGCAACAGCAACACACTGGAATAGATCTCAGAAGAAACTTCACTCTGATCTCTTCAAAACTACATTATCAAGCAAAATTCTTTTGCTAAACTCAAACCTCTCAACAGAACAAACACTCAACTCCCTAAACAATGTATTACTACAAACAGCAGACTCCATGGCGCCAAAACGTAGAACACTCATCCGCAAAAAAAACTCGAGTTGGTTCAATGGTACTCTCACCCTACACAAGCAAGAACGTAGAAGAGCTGAAAGAGCATGGAGAAGAAATCCCACCAAGGAAAACCATGCTAACTACAAAGCACTCACGGGGAAATACCACAAGGCAATCTTCAAAGCCAAAAAAGAACATTTCTCAGACACCATCTCATCCGCCTTAAACCGTCCGCGGGAACTTTTCAAAATAGTTGCTCAGTCAATGAACCCGACCTGCTTAGAGCCCCCAGGAAACGATACTCAAGAATTCTGCAATGAGTTATCAGATTTCTTCATCGACAAAATCGACAACATTCGGAAATCAATCCATCAGAAAACAACTATCACCCTCACTCAACCAAAGCAAAAAGAGGATATCGACACGAACATCACTCAACCACCAAATTTCTTTTTGTCCCCAATCACCATAGACACAACTAAAAACATCATCAGAAGCCTTCGAGACAGCACATCACCGAACGACATCATCCCCACTAAACTGCTTAAAGAATGTTCCGACATCTTGGCCCCTATCTTAACACAACTCATAAATCAATCATTCAAAGAAGGGACTGTGCCAACCTCCCTCAAGCAAGGCATCGTCAAACCTTTGCTAAAGAAAGCCAATCTCGACCCTAAGGACCCTAACTGCCGCAGATCAATAACTAGCCTCAACGCCATCTCCAAGATTATGGAGAAAGCAGTAGTACAGCAGCTACAACACCACCTGGACACACACCTCCTCCTGGACCCTCTGCAATCAGGCTTCCGCCCAGGCCATGGCACAGAAACAGCACTTCTCAAAATATGGGATGATGCCCTTGAAGCAGCAGACGACGGAGAACAGAGTCTCCTGGTACTGTTAGACCTCAGTGCAGCATTCGATACAGTGGACCACAATACTTTACTTGTCCACCTCGCTGAAGTAGCAGGAGCTACAGGTTCTGCTCTAAAATGGTTTACATCCTTTTTAGAGAATCGCTCCCAGACAGTGAAACTAGGAACATTCACCTCGGAAACCCGGGCAGTCTCCTGCGGAGTCCCTCAAGGCTTCCCCTTGTCACCAGTACTATTCAACATCTACATCCGCCCACTTCTCAATATCATCAGGAAAACCGATCTCTGCTTCCACTCATACGCTGACGACACCCATCAACGGACAAAAAGACCTTCATCAGCAATTACAGAAATGCCTCACCTTAATAGATGACTGGATGACCACTAGCTCCCTCAAACTCAATGGATCAAAAACAGAACTTCTTCTCCTACAAGCTAACAAAAATTCCAAAATAAAGACTCCATGGACACCTCCCACCATCCTTGGACAAACCATCTCTCCAAGCACCAAAGCCAAGAGTCTCGGAGTCATTTTTGACTCAGGAATGACAATGGATGCGCAAATAGGATCAGTGGTGAGCAGATCCCACCATCTCCTCCGCCAACTATGTAGACTCATCCCCTTCATCCCAGAAGAAGACAAAGCGGCAGTTATTGGAACAATCATCAATTCCCGACTCGACTACGCAAATTCGCTCTACGTAGGACTACCCCAATATCAGCTTGCACGCTTACAACTCATCCAAAACACGGCAACAAGACTGTTAACAGGAAAAAAACCCTGGGAATCCATCTCCCCCTCCCTGAAAAGCCTACACTGGCTAACCATGAAGAATCGGATCACATTCAAGACCCTCTGCCTCACCCACAAATGCATACAAGGAAACGCCCCACCATATCTCTGCGAGAAAATAAAACACTACACACCGAATCACAGCCTTCAATCAGCTAACCAAAACCCCCTTACCATTCCCAAATACCGCTACAAAGCAAAGGGAGAACAAAGATTTGCAGTCCAAGGACCTCGACTATGGAATGCTCTTCCAACTAACATCCACATGGAAGCAAGCCACCAGGCCTTCAGAAAAAACTAAAGACCTTCTTTTTCTGAGAAGCTGACAACAGAGAATGCATCCAGCGCCTTGAGGCAATTCAGTTCGCATTTGCAGCGCTTTACAAATCATTCATTCATTCATTCAGGGATAGTTTATGTGCCTGTTCCAGTGTATGAATTTTTTCAGACAGTGCAGCAATGCGTTTTCGTTTGAGTTTGTTTCTGTTTCCTACATTTACCTGCCAGGTATAGCTACCATGGCTAATTGTTAGGAACAATTGATTCCACTCTTATGCCCTGTACACACGATAGAATTTTCCGATAACAAAATCCATGTTTTTTTTCTGACGGATGTTGGCTCAAACTTGTCTTGCATACACACGGTCACACAAATCTTTTTGGAAATTCTGAACATTAAGAATGCGGTGATGTATAACATGTACAACGAGCCGAGAAAAATTAAGTTCAATAGCTCTTCTGCTTGATTCCGAGCATGCGTGGAATTTTGTGCGTCAGAATTGTGTACACACAATCGGATTTTGTTGTCGTAAAATTTGAGATCCAGATCTCAAATTTTGTGGGAATTTTGTGTGATGGAAATTCTGATCGAAAATGTCCAATGAAGCCTACACGCGGTCGGAATTTCCAACAACAAGCTCCCATCGAACATTTTCTGTCAGAAAATCCGATCGTGTGTACAGGGCATAAGTCTGTAATTGCTGCACTTCTCTCTTTTGTCGCTAGGTGGCCAGGTACCTGGTGGCTTTAGATATTAGAAGGACAATGCAAGGTCAGATTATGGGTATATGGGGTATCCCAGCCAATGGGCAGGGGTTTTCTTAAATCCCTTGACCTGCTATATATTCGGGTGGAGTCAGGTGATCAGTGTTCTGTGCCACCTGGGTGGCTGTCTGGGTGGACATGTGTTGTATTGTCTGGGCTGCTAGGATGGAGTTTGGGCCTATCCCGGGCACATCTGGCTGCTGGGCTGTCTGAGGGCCTGTCAAGAAGCAAGAGAGCAGCGTAGGGTTGGGATTGCGGCTTGCATTCCAGCCAGAGGTGACAGTTCTGCTGGCCGGAGAACTTATCGCAGTCGGAGGTGGAGGGGAAGCTGTCGCCACTAAAGGACCAACCATCACCTTACTGAGGACCAAAGTGAGTGGCTGAAGCAAGTACCAGAGCAGTATTCTCACCAACCGGGGACAGTGAAGAATCAGGAAATTTCAGAGGGTGTCAAGCCAGGGACCCAGCCAGAGGAGGTGATGCTTGCAGAGCAGCCTTGTGTGTCAAGCCAGGGACCGAGCAGGCCAGTGGGGTGAAGCTTGAGAGGTAACTTGAGTGCCAAGCTAGGAACCCAGCAGGGAGGAGGGGGTGACGTTCGAGGAAGATACCACCGTGAAGATTGGAGGAGCTCAATGGATTCAGTGGCAGTGAATCATCTAGTCTAGTGAGAGAGACTGGGAGCTCAGTGGGCTGAAGAACTACAAGAAGTGATTGTAGTGGAAGTGAAGGAACTGTTACACCTTGTATTAGAAACTGTTAAAGACTGTTGCCATAAAAGACAGCATCCCTACACATGCAGAAGTGGGGTCTTGCTGGATGCCTTTCCCTGCATGGCTGTCTACCTGTAGAGGTTTCGGGGTCTGACAACTAATCTTGCAACTACCAAAGGGTGTCCTGGCACTAACCATCTCTCCCATAGTTCTGTTAAGAGAAATAAAATCTCTTTTGCATTTAAGAAGTGTCTGGCGCCCAATGAATCTAACACCTTGGCACCCACTATGCCTCACAACCCACCATATATAGAAGGATGTCAGCTGTCTCTGGCCCTGGAGGTTTTCATTAGACCAAAGGAGGCCGGAGACCTTGCTACATTCTGTACACAGGCGTCAGGCTCCTTCTATAAATGTCTATGTCCCGGTCTGTGAGATGAGGAGGTGGGAGGTAATAGTAGTCAGTCACATTTAGCTGGACTTGTTCTGTAATGTAGAAGATGTTTTGTAGTTTATTCACTTCTTCAGGTATAATGAGTGATGGGAACAAATCCCGGCATTTATATCCACACAGCCAGCACTGACACCTTCATCTAATCACCATGGAATGAGTCAGGGCAGATGTTGGCCGGCTATGTACAGGATGGGGGAGGGGGTTAGGATTTGTCTGGAGATGCTCTTTAGGGTCAAAACTAGTATGCTTCTTGTATAACTTCTGGATCGGCTTCCCCAGTGTAACTCACCTTGTCTCCTTTCCATGATATTCGCTCTGGTTCTAGTGTAAGTTGCTGACCCTCTGAAAGGGACCCATCAAAGTGGCCCAAATACATCCAATCAGTGGTATTTCTCTCATTAATTCTTGTAATCCAATTTACAATTTCCATTGGGCTGGGCAGTTCTCCTTTATCATTAAAAATCATGACCTTGCCATTTGGATCCTTGTACTCGACTTCTTTTACATAGCGGGACAGCTTAAAAAATGACAGAAATGATTATATGTAACAAGTATATCCACCTACAGAACGGAAGATTTGCCCCCTTAATGACCAGGCCATTTTTTGCGATATGGCACTGCGTCGCTTTAACAGATAATTGCGCGGTCATGTGATGCTGTACATAAACAAAATTGATGTTGTTTTTTTCCCACAAATAGAGCTTTCTTTTGGTGGTATTTGATCACCTCTGCTGTTTTTAATTTTTGCGCTATAAACACTAAAAAGAGCAACAGTTTTGAAAAAAAAACAATATTTTTTACTTATTGTTGTAATAAATGTCCCCCAAAATTTTTTTAAAAATCAAATTTCTTCATCAGTTTCGGACAATATATATTTTTCTACATATTTTTGGTAAAAAAAAAAATCGCAATAAGCATATATTTATTGGTTTGCTCAAAAGTTATAGTGTCTACAAACTATGGGATAGATTTATAGCATTTTTATTACTTTTTTTTTTTTTACTAGTAAGGGTGGTGCTCAGCGATTTTTAGCGGTACTGCGATATTGCGGTGAACAGATCGGACACTTTTGGGACCACTGACATTTATATAGCGATCTGTGCTATAAAAATGCACTGATTACTGTGTGAATGTCACTGGCAGGGAAAGGGTTAACACTAGGGGGCGATCAAGGGGTTAAATGTTTTCCCTTAATTGTGTATCTAACTGTGGAGGGGGATGGGACTGACTAGAGAAGGAGACATATCGTTGTTCCTAGCTAGTAGGAGCAGACGTTCTGTCTCTTCTCTCCTCACAGAACAGGGATTTGGGTGTTTACACACGTCCCTGTTCTGGCTCCCGTGCCCGCAATCACGCGCGGACGGCGGTCATGACTGCAGCGGGGGAGCTGGCCATTTAAAGGGCCGACGTACAGCTACGACGGTTCGTGGGATCATGCCAACCTGATGCAGTATAATGACGGCGGCTGGTCGGCAAGTGGATATAGAACGTTTAATAATTTATTGATTATAGATTGTTTATCTAGTTATATCTCATTTAGAGAATGTCATCGGGATGAGATGACCTGTTTGCTGAGCACTTATAATCAGATACATTTTATTGGGACTATTTATAAACAATTTACTTTGCGAATGTGAATGTTCCAGAGATAAATCAATAATTCTACCCCTTTACAATACACTGGCTCAGCCTCATCTTGGATATACAGTTCAGTTTTGGTCACCAATCCTCAGGAAAGATGTCGATGAATTAGAAATAGTTCAGCAAAGGACAACAAAATGAACAAGGAGGACAGAGGATCTCAGCTATGAGGATTGATAAATTACAGGTATTCACTCCGGAGAAGAGGCACTTAAAGGGCAATTCCACTTTCATGAGAAAAAAGTGATCAAACAAAAAAAATAATATAGCGTATACAAATATTGTAATTGAATGTTATTTAAAATGACCTTTTCTTTCAATCTGCAGCTCTGTAATGTTCTGTAAAATGCAATACAGATGGTGTACAGAAACCCCTCCCCCCAGAAATGTAATTTCCTGCGTGTGTGATTGGCTCACTGATTTTTGAGAAGTAAAATACAAATCAGTCAGATACAATTAAGATAAAAAAAAGATTTTGTGCATCCCCTGCAACAAAAATTTCATTTTTGGTAAGTTTCTCCCAAACGGAAATCACATCTAAAGTGGGATGCAGACCCTCCCACTTTCCCCCTTTAAAGCCCTGCAGGTGCAGCAGCTGATTGACAATTATGTAGAGCACCCCCTAAGGACCCGCACGTGTAAAGGGATCCCCCATCCTGCACACCCAGGCACACCACATCTTCACAGAACACTTAAGTCTTCAGAACAGTCCAGTGCTTTGTTTTAAATTTAATGAGGGAAATAAACTGGGATAGGGATATTATGGGATGCCCACTTGATCAAAGCAGTAGAACTCCTCAGAGACGCAACTATACAAAGTCTGTATATACACTTCTCCTCTACCTCCAGCAGCAGGCATGGGCCCCTTTTTTGTGTAGCAAAGTCCTAGTGCCTAGCTGTCCTTCTCTTGTGCCTACTGATCCCAACACCACCTCTTCAGACACTGGCAGCCCACCTGGCTGCAGCTGCCCCTTCTCCAGCCCTCCTGGCCAAGACTCCACAGTCCTCCCAGACTGACTCTGCATCCATCCCAGACTGCTCTCTCACAGTCCTCTCAGCCATGCCTCTCAGTCCTCTCCAATTGTAACTCTCACCCGCCCACCTGGCTGTCTTCCTCCCTGGAGATTTGCCCGGCAGTGTTCCCCTGCTGTCCTCCACTTGCTCCCGTGCCTCTGGTCAGTACACCCCTGTGTGTCGTGAAGAGAGTCCATTTCACACACGAGCCCAGGCCCGAGATCACCCCCTCAGATTAGGGGGCACCTTTAAGGGCCACCGACAGCCAAACATTCCATCTCCAGTTTCCCCTGAACTTCTCTGCACCAACTGGGCTCACCCAGAGTATTTGAGGGGACCTGCCCCCTGCCAACCCATCTGTTGGGGATTGGTCAGGGCCCTCATGAATACTCCAGGTAGCTCCTCCTCACCTCCACTCTCATTCTTCTAGAATCTTCTGCAAGTTACTAGAAGTAGGGAGAGGCTGCCAGCCAAGCCTGAACAATTTTCCTACACAACAAAAATCCTACTCTAGCACACTAGAGGGAGCTACAATTATTAAACCGCTCCCATTCACATTCACCCAGTACATGGACATAGAGAAACAAACAGCTATTTCTTTAGAGTAACAAAAGATAGGAATCTGCAACAAAGTTTGGTAAAATCCATGCAATGTACATAGATCACCCAGAGAGGATGGTTTTTTCTCAACAAAAGTGGAGTTACTCTTTAAGAGAGGACAAGATTACAATGTACAAATATATTTAAAAGTGACTTCAGTAACTGTGTTAAACTGTTTACTGTAAGGTCCCCAAAGAGGACATGTGGCCATGATTTGAGGTTAGAAGAAAGGAGGCTTAACCTGATGCCCCATACACACGATCAGAAATTCGACCAGCAAAAGACAGATGAGAGCTTTTGGTCAAAAATGCACCCCTGTGTATGTTCCTTCAGACTTTTGCTGGCCGAATTCCAGCCAGCAAAAGATTGAGAGCAGGGTCTCAATTTTTCGGTCGGAAAAAGTAGTGTTGTACGTCACCACGTTCTTGATGGTCGTAAGTTCAGCAAACTTTTTTGTGACTGTGTTTATGCAAGCCAAACTTGAGCGGAATTCTTTTGGAAAAACCATCCAAGATTTTTCCGACAGAAAACCTGCTTGTGTGTACACGGCATGAGATTGGGGATCTTTACTGCTAGAGAAGTAAAAATGTGCAATTCCCTTCCCTAGGAAGTGGTACAAGCTGAGAGTGCTGACAACTTTAAAACCCTTTTAGATGTCTTCCTTGGAAAGCAGAATATATGAGGCTATGGGAACTTTCAAGAATAAAAATCACACACACAGGATGAAATGGATGGACCTGTGTCTTTTTTTTCAATCTTTTAATCCATATAATCTATGAATGTCTTAACATTTGTGCAAGTATAATGGATAATACCATAATGTTTTTAATATATCTGCGTAATGGTATCTTTGTTGCCTTTCACCGGGCGAATGTAACATTCTCTAACATTTGAGAAAAATAGCCATGAGAACATTTAAACCATGAAAGTTACCATTCACCAATAGAGACAATGGCCTAACATTATAGGCTAAGAACATTGGACCAGCAGAGGAAATAATATGAGGAAGACCTCTGCACTGTGTACAGTCCATGGAGAATCCTGTGTGAATGGAAAAACAAATGGATTTTCAGTCAGGATGAGACAATGGTCTGGTATAAACATTGGATGTTTGGGCATTCAGACAAGTGGCCAAAGTTTTGCCCATCCAACCTTCTTTTGTATTGGAGTCGATAATCTCATATAGAAGCAATATTTCTACAGCTTCTATATATGACAACCTCCTGCTGTCAGTGATTCCTAAGGAAGCAGTGTATGCTTGCTCCCGAGGCATCCCTAGGAACCAATGAGATCACTGGAAATCCCAGCCACCTAAGCAAAGGGGTGGGAATAGCAGTGACATCACTGCCCAAATAGGGTCACTGGTCATATTTAAGCATTTTTCATTTACAAGAAATTGATTCTGATAAGCCAACCCACCAACAGACCCCCACAATCATCGACCAGGGTTGTGGGGAAGAGGCTCTTGTTCTTATCAACAAGACATTGCCCCCATGTTGAAGGCATGTGGCCTGGTATGGTTCGGGGGGGAGGTGCTTGCTCATCCCTTCCCTTTCCTGGCCCACCAGGCTGCACTCTCAGAATAAGGGTCTTGTATAGATTTTTAGGGAGACCTCCCATGTTTTTTGTTTTATTTTGTTGAGTCCCATCTTAAAATTAGAAAAAAAGTTTAAAGTGCCAGCAAATGACATTTCACTGCCAGCTTCTCAAAAAAACAAAAACAAAAAAAAAGAACAAACAGAAACTTTCAGCACTTTCTGAACATGATAGAGATGCACCCCTCTATAGGTAAGATTAGGAACCCCCCCTCCCCCGGCATGTTATTTAAAGGAATTTTGCATTTTTACTTTTTCACTTTAAGAATTTAAAAAAAATCATTGCTCCTGGTCAAGTGGAATTTTTAAAAATGTTTTTGTAATAGTACATGTTCCCCAGGGCAGTGCCCACCCACCATGCTATTTTTACGTCTCCTTGCCTAGTAGGCTAGAAAATTGGCATTTTTAATTTGTTAGCCGAACAATGCTCAAACAGAACCCAAGAACATGTATTCTGACAGCATCACTCCAAGAGTACTGTGTGTAAAGTCCAATCAGCTTCTACCTCTGCTACAGGTGCTAGTCCCAAAAGGAGCAGATCCCTTTTATTACCACTGCTAAATGTCACAGCTTCCTCCTGGTTGTTAGGGGACTGGTACCTGTTGGCATCCTAACAACCAGTGACTCATCCCCTCCCGGCACATTCAGCTGCCAGCCAGGGATTCCAGGGATTTCTGACTGACAGGTGAATAGTAACATATAGCAGGGATAAAAAAATTGGCTTAGAATCCCCAAAAATGTATACCAGGCCATTTAGCCCTGGCATGAATTTTAAGTGGAACCCCACAAAAAAATAATGCAGTCTCCTTAAAATTTTTACACCAGACCCTTATCCAAGCATGCACCCTGGGTGGCTAGGATGAGGGGGGTTGGGCAGTTGTCTGCCCCATTTTGAACCATACCAGGCCACATGCCCTCAACATTGGGGTACATTCCTGGGGGGGCCACTTGTCCACAATCATGGACCGGTAGTTGTGGGAGTCTGTGGTTGGAGGCTTATCTGGCTCTTAAAGACCCTTTAAAAATAAGGGGAGATAATTGTATCTTAAAAAAAGCTAAAGTATAGTTGCAAGTTTTTACATGTTTGTGCTTGAGGTTTATTATTGAAAAATATAAAGTATTACACTCGGGGGCTAAAAAATATGAACACAAGTTACTCATTAGTGAGAGAACCCCAGGAGGAATTGAGGATGGAAAAGGATCTGCAGATTTTTGTAGACCACAGGCTCAGTAATAGCATGCAATGCCAAGGTGCAGCAAGCAAGGCCAACAGACTATTAGCATGCATTAAAAAGGGTATCTACTCAAGAGATAAGACTTTAAATCTACCACTGTACAAAACTCTGGTTCGGCCACATCTGGAGTATGCTGTCTAGTTCTGGTCACCAGTCCTCAGGAAGGATGTGCTGAAACTGTAGAGAGTCCAGAGAAGGGCAACAAAGCCAATAAGTGGGACCTCAGTTATGAAGAATGACTACAAACATTAAACCTATTCTCCCTGGAGAAGCACTTATGAGCAGATATGATCACAATATGCCAATTTTTAAATGGCAATTCTAACACAGAGAGTAAACTATTTAGTCTCATGTTTCTTAAGAAGATATGCAGCCGCTCAAAGAAGTTGGATGAGAAGCAGTTTAACCGCCAACTCTGTAAGGGGTTCTTTACTGTTAGATCGATAGCGATGTGGAACTCCCTTTCACAGTTGGTGGTGTCAGAGAATTTTAATAAAACTTTTAGATGAACATCTTAGTGGATGCAATATACAAGATTATGGTAGTGACATAAATATACACACAGAGGTTGAACTGGATGGACTGGTGTCTTCATTCAACCTTATCAAATATGTAACTATGTACCTACGTTTATGTGTCTGTATAAGACTGGTTTGTGGCAAAACAATTAAAACATATTTTTTGGGTACAAAGTACAGTAAGTAGGCCCAGGTCCTGTTTACCAATGGGGTTGATTTACTAAAACTGGAGAGTGCAAATTCCGGTACAGCTCAGCACAGAAACCAATCAGCTTCCAGGTTTTTTGTCAAAGTGTAATTGAACAAGCTAAAGATAGAAGCTGATTGGCTACTGTGCACAGCTGCACCAGATTTTGCACTCTCTAGTTTTAGTAAATCAACCCCACTGTCTCTTTAAAACACCGTTGGCAGTGGAAAGTTATGTGTATGGAATCATTGTGTCCCTCTGGGTGCTCCAGGTCCTTCACAATACCAGCAATCACCTGGCTTTCTAGAACAGAATGTGGATCATTTGTGGGGTATTGTCCTGTCATTTTAGGGCCTCAAGAAATGAGTCCATCAGTACATCAGGACTGATCAGTTTTCAGATCTATATCCCATAGTGTGTAGACTTTCCCACAGACTAAATAATATACACTGATTTAGGTTATTTTTACCCAAGAAATGTAGCAGAATACATGTTGGTCTAAATTTATGAAGAAATATTATTTATTTGCAAAATGTTATAATCAACATTTTTAACCAGAATGGATTTTTCTTTTATATTGCAAAACTTAAAAACTTAGTGGTGATTAAATCCTCCCAAAATAAATCTCTACCTCTAAAAAAAATTGATAAAATTTAATTTGTGTACATTGTTGCATGACTGAGTAATTATCATTCGAAGTGTGACAGTGCCGAAAACTGAAAATGGCCTGGGCAAGAAAAAAGTGGTGCTGTCTGTGTGTGTGTGTGGGGGGGGGGGGTCAGCCTATTCTTGAGGTGGTTAAAAATGGAATAACTAATAGAAAAAAAAGAAAACCGAAACAGAGCACCACTCCTGGTCAGATCCCTCAAGATGACTTCAAATCCCCCCAATGTGCTCAGAATTAATATATCATCTTGACTTTTTAAAGTTTAGCCCTAAAAACTTATAGATACCTTGCTGTGTGTGACTTCAGGAAATCAGTGCCAGAAATATTTCCTGTATAACTAGAGTCAGACAACTCTGATATGAAAACATCTGAACAGCCAAAGAACTATTATTCTCCAAGGAGAGTTCAGCAATGGCAGCCTCCATTAGGGAGACCAATGAATGTCTGTTTGTTGATCTCCCCATCTATTTGTAACCCAGAAGTGATCAGTAAAATGTCACTTTGAGGTCCTGCTGCCACTGGGAAGAAACTAATGGAGTGTGGTCTGCACTCCATTCATTTATTAGAGGGCAGGGGAGACATCAGGGGTCTCATTAAAGGGAACCTGTACCAAAAAAAGTATCACATAGGGGACTCGTGTCCTCATGTGATAAAAAATAAAGTGTAAGAAAATAAAGTCAAATCCAAGCACTTTAACCCCTCAAAATACATAAATATGAACCTCCCCCCACCCCCACATACACACATATACAAAAATAAACACAGATGGGAGGGGCGCCTGTGCACTAAAGATTCAATATTTCTGCACATGTTATCAGTTATCTGGTATGAGTGGATCATGGGTGCAATGTCAGGCTCCTGCAGACAAGTCCTTCAGCTTTCTGCCCATACATCTCTACAGGATTTTTGTTAGAAAGTTGGAGGACTTGTGAATGGACTATGAGTGCACTGATCAGCACAATCACAGTCCATTGATACTACAATTCTGTCTACCACAATGAAAGACAGGACTTGTGGTTTATTCATTCACAGATTCATGTGAATAAATGACATGGCTGTGTGGGCGGAGATGATTTTAAATGTGGGTGTGGTTTTGGGGGAGAGGAAACTCCCTACCCACTGGCATGGGGGGGTGAGGGAACATGTGCTGGAACATTTTGCACCCTAAATACTGATGTGCCATGTAACATGTTCCAAAAGGTGAACTTAGCCTTTAAAGCATTACCTGTGGAAAAGTGAAACTAAAACTAAAACTCAAACTAAAGTTTGTCACCATTTCAGAGGTGTCGGTCATTTTAAGACTTTCCATACTGGCTATTTATTCAGTGCAACCTCATCTTTTATGTTTAACCAAATAAGTGGGTAATATATTACATTTGTATGCCCTAAAATGAACTTTATGTATATTTTACTGAAAACAAAAGATTACATTTGGTAAACCATTGCACTAATATCATGTGACAGAAAAAGCTGATACAGCAAGCATTGTTTCTCCAGGGTCTCTGCTTTCAAAAAATATACTGTATACTGTTTAGGGGTTTTATATAATCTTCAGGCCTAAAATGATTTTTTTTATCATGGGTGCAAAAATTAAAAAAAAAACAGCTCCCGAAGTGAAAGGGTTAAACACCTCTAAACTAAACATGAACCTAAGCTGGGTGTAATTTTTGTCTGGGCACATTGTGTTCCAGTACTGAACTGACCGAGTATAAAAAGATACGAGTAAACTTTCATTGGACGCTCTCACCTTATACTTTAGTGTGTGTGGATTTATTTCAGATTTTTTGTTATTTATTTTAAAAGAGAAATCCATGTCATGTAATGCTTGAGCCAAAATGTAGACTGCAATATACACTTTATAGAATGTTTTCTCATCAGGAAAATATAATTCAAGTGGAAATATCTCCAAACTGCAGTTCCTAAGAGGCTGTCTAAATGTAAGTGGAATAAGGAAATTTTTCATTTGGTTTTTTGAAAAACATCTAAAATCAGTTATGAGAATATCCTCTATCAGGGGGTCATTTGGGCGGCTGGATGGATAAATACTATAAAAATATTCCAGCAATTCCTTTGTGTAGAGATGGGGGTATGTAAGCACCAAGCTACAGTTACTGAGAGCAAAAAACACTTCACTCATTGACCAAGAATCTGGTATAATAAATGTTTTCTCCGTGTAATAAGGGACATTATCATACAAAAACTTGTAATAAGTCCTACTAGCTGAGCCACAAATAATAAGAACTTCCGTAGTTGAGGTCCGCAGCTCTGGAGGAATTTTATCATAATTCTTTATAGACACCAGAATCTTGAATTCAATACAAATTCCATGATTAGATAAATGTTTGCTGAGTTGTTGGATCTCCCTCTCTCCGTATTCATCATCAGATGTAAGGATCCCGACCCAGTTCCACTTCAACCTTTCCAGTAACTTTGCTATGGCCACATATTGCATCTCATCATCCGGAACTGTCCGGAAAAAGTTTGGAAACATCTTTCTATCACTCAGTAAAGTATCTCTGGCTCCATAACTAATCTAGAAAGAAAGAAAACTGTCTATATAATCAATCTGGAACTCCTAATGGACAGAAGAAAACCTTACAAAATGTTTTTAATGTTTTTTTTTTTAAGAGCAAAAAAATGTCATCTGAGCTGTCTACAATAGATGCATAAGCAGATTTTAGTGGTGCTTTTATTTCACTGGACCAATCAGATAAAGATGTAAGAGTAAATGTATTATTTCATAAATGATTACAGACATCAGTGAAATCTGATAATATGACATTAATGGGGAATTTATCAAAACTGGAGCAGCCAGAATCTGGAGCATCCAATCAGTCTCTATCTTCAGCTTGTTTAGTTAAGCTTTGAAGATGAAATATGGAAGTTGATTGGTTGTCATACACAACTACCCCAGATTCTGGCTGCTCCAGTTTTTATAAATTCCCCTCTAATAGGGCGTACACACGGTCGGACTTTGTTCGGACATTCCGACAACAAAATCCTAGGATTTTTTCCGACGGATGTTGGCTCAAACTTGTCTTGCATACACACGGTCACACAAAGTTGTCGGAAAATCCGATCGTTCTGAACGCGGTGACGTAAAACACGTACGTCGGGACTATAAACGGGGCAGTGGCCAATAGCTTTCATCTCTTTATTTATTCTGAGCATGCGTGGCACTTTGTCCGTCGGATTTGTGTACACACGATCGGAATTTCCGACAACGGATTTTGTTGTCGGAAAATTTTATCTCCTGCTCTCCAACTTTGTGTGTCAGAAAATCCGATGGAAAATGTCCGATGGAGCCCACACACGGTCGGAATTTCCGACAACACGCTCCGATCGGACATTTTCCATCGGAAAATCCGACCGTGTGTACGGGGCATAAGAGTTCTTCTCCTTAATCCTTCCTAGGGGTCTCCTGATCATCAGTTTTCTGGACAGACACTCCCACTGCAAGACTGATTTTGGCTTTAGCTGGAGGTGGACAACCGAGTATAAACACAATTACCAGCTCAGCTCCTGAACCTGTATATCCTTTATGGACCAGATCAATGTTTACATTTCCATTATGGGTCTGTCTATATATATAGTTCCATCTACTTTGATCTGTCTTTTCAATATCTTCCTTGCCCTGTGTACACACATTGTATCAATCCCCAAAAACAATTTTGACTGCAACTACTACAGTGCATATAACATTCAGACCTACAAGGCTTGATACTCTATATACAGTATACATGCTAGAATTATGCAGTGCTTCTACATCTCCAATATATCCATACCACCACCATGTGCACAGTAATCTCCCTGACTGCTTAATGAAATATGAAATAATACAATAATTCAATAACAAAACAAACTTGTGTTAAAAGTCCTCTCTCAATTATATGTGGGATCCAAGATCCTCCGATAGATAGTCCTTCCCCCCTCAACCCTGGCCCAGTGGTTTTGGGGGTCTGCAGGTGGGAGGCTTATTGGAAGCCTTTTTAAAAATAAGGATGCCTCCGGAAACCAGCCATCCCTATGTGAATGAGTAAGAGGGACATAGTACTTCTACTCAATCACAAAAAAAGTAATCTATAGATAAAGACACCCAAATGTTTGACATGTCCTTTATTAAAAAATAACCCAAGAAAAGCCCCTTATCTCAAATCCATCATTATTTATGATGTCTGCCACCTGCCAACGCTAAAAAACCCAACAGACCCGGTGCACACGACAGGGAAGAGGCAGGGATAATAATGACATTATTGACCAAATATGGCCATGGCTGGGAATTAACGGCCATGTAAGCCAATGACATTGGTGACTTTGGTTGCTCCTAGCTTCCTGAAATATTACTTCTACAGTATCTCATAAAAAGTGAGTACACCCCTCACATTTTTGCAAATTTTTTTTTAATTATTAATTTCAGTAGTTTTTATTGAAAAGAATGTAGGTTACAAAGAATAATAGAATAATACTACGTAACATGTAGCCATGTGGCTATGTAATACAGCATTAACAATAACGTTGGTGTACATTCACAATATGAGGGTGAATAGGTAGTGAAAAAAATAAACATGAACAGAGGTAAGGTTTAAGATGTCACAGTTATGATTACAACATTCTATGGGAGTCTATGGAACTCCATTGAGATTGTGCTAACCTCTCAGGCAAACACTTCTAAAGAATCCGTGATGGGATGTATCTAGAGGTTATATCTTAGAATCTGGTATCTCTTCTCTGCCACATGCACCCCCAACGGGAGCTAACTGTGTGTGGGCAATACTTGTAACCATTTGGAGTTAGGCTTAGGAAGTGTTGGTATTTTTTGGGTATGACCCTCATGGCAACCATTGTCATTGTCGTTTAAGGTGGGTATAGTGTTGTTCATTGGACATAATCTGTCTGTTGGAGTATCGACTGGGTATTGGGGTAGGATGAACAAGAACGGGGGGAGAAAGGGGGGTAAGCATGGTTGAGTGTAAGGTGTGTTTAAGAGGTGGCTCATGAGGCCCCCCAGGCCAAGCTATACGGGACATGATGTTGGTATATTCAGTTGTTCCTTTGAACTGTAGCCAACATGACCATGTTTTCTGAAATTTGGTTGGTGTATCTTTTGTTTTATGAATTAGGTCCTCCATTTCCACTATTTTCCCTACTTTGCGGAGCCATTCAGATATACTAGGGGGAAAGATGGATCGCCAATGCGTGGGTATGCAGAGTTTGGCTGCATTTATGAGGTGCAGGGTGAGGGATTTTTTATATGCCGATTGTGGTATGGACATATGGTGCAAGAGATATCGGGCTGGTGTGAAGTCCAGGGTATATGTCGTGATCTGTGTGGTGAGGCGATGAACTTCGTTCCAGTAAGGTTGGATAAGGGGGCATTCCCACCATATGTGGAGTAAGGAGCCGTAAGTGGAATTGCATCTCCAGCAAAGTGGAGGGAGATTAGGGTGGAATTTGTGTATTTTATCTGGGGTTCTATACCATCTGGAGTGTAATTTATACTCATTTTCTTGTGCAGAAACATTTAGGGAGCCTTTATGAATGCGAGTAAAGATGTTGTGCTAGTCCTCTTGTGTGAAGTTTTTAGCTAGTTCTCTTTCCCATTTTAGGCATGTAGCATTGTCTTTGGTAGGTGACTCGGGGAACATCATAGTGTATATTTCTGATATAATGTGTCATTGAGGGTCTTGTTTGGAGCAAAGGGTTTCAAATGGCATGTGATCTCTGTACCAATGAGCTTGTGTTTTTGAGCTTTGTAAAAAATGTCTTCTTTGGAGATATTTGTAGAAAGGAATGTCTTCATTAGGGAGATGGTTTGAGACTTCTTGGAATGATGGAACATATATTTCATTGCCCCATGTCGATAAGGGGTGCAATACCCGGGGGGAAGTCTGGGTTCCGATCTATTGGGGTTAGTGGACCTAGTGCGGAGGCAATGTTCAGTTTCTTGCAAACTGTTTAAAAGACCTGTATCGTAGGGCCTGATAGAGGGTGTGATTTGTGTTCTTGTGGTGTCTTGCGAATATCTCTCTATGGTAGATGATGGATAGGTAGGGGGAGAACGCTTCCTCAGCACCTATCCATGCTTTGGTCTTGGAATGTAAATGCCAATCTAATATTCTGGCTAGATGACACGACCAGTAATACTTTTGTATATCAGGGAGGCCTATTCCACCTTTTAATTTTGGGGTTACTAGTTTTTTCCAGCTTACCCTTGATGGTTTATCGGCCCAGATAAAGTTTAAGCATAGTCTTCGGTAGGTGGAGAAGAATGTTGGCGGTAGTTTGATTGGAATTGTTTGTAGTAAATATAGAATTCTAGGGAGAATGTTCATTTTTATAATCGCTGCCCTCCCAAACCAGGAGAAATTGCCTCTGTTCCATTCCTGAAGGTTTTTCTGTATAGTTTTTAGGATGGGGGCAAAGTTCAGGTGATAGATGTCAGCTAGTTTAGATGGTAGTTGAATCCCTAGGTAGGTTATGACATTTGCTGTGTGTGTGGATGCGCTGCTCCCATCTATATACTCTTTCCAATATTTGTGTACCCTATCTATTAAACGTATTCTTATTTTGTATACAACATACACCTGTAGAAAATCATCACATTAGGCCAAAGACATATGAAACATTATATAAAAATCATATAAAGATCCGGTGACATATATCACATTATAATAGAATCCCCAAATATATGCTTGCAAATCTTCCGTCAGTTGCCGTGATTGGCGTGCCTTTGTATTAATTTCAGTATGAAGTGACTTAGTGCTCCACCACCACCTGTGAGATTGGCCACTCACCAGATATTTCTTTAAAATTGCACCTTTGGTTCATTCATAGGGATAACCACTCCACTCAAAGGGAACTTCTTCAATGGCTATATTTGGACCTTCGTATTCCTCACATAAAATATGGATGAAAACGATCATCGCACAATAACATTTAAAACTTTTTATTGTGTAAAACAAAGAAAAGACTATGCACTCACATTTACAAGTGCCATCGACCCGGCACAGAGCTTTTCCAGCAGTTAGGGACGGGTAGGCACTTGTAAATGTGAGTGCATAGTCTTTTCTTTGTTTTACACAATAAAAAGTTTTAAACGTTATTGTGCGATGATCGTTTTCATCCATATTTTATATGAGGAATACTATAGTTGGAGACTATGCTTGCGTCTTTGTTTGATTTTGGTAGCACTACAATGTGGGCTTTGAGGAGATCCCTACATTTGTCAGGATGTGTGTCTAATGAGTTGAAAGTTGTTAGGAATTGTGGTATAAGAGTGTCTGCGAAGGTTTTGTAGTAACTAACGGATAGGCCGTCTGGGCCAGGGCTTTTACCCGGTTTGATTTGCTTAAGGGCTTCAACAATTTCTTCCCTGGTGAGAGGTCTGTCTAGATCGTCAGCCTCATCATCAGTGATGGGACGTGGGCCATATTGTGTAAGATAATCTCCTATCATCTTTTTCCTGTCACTGGTTGGATCAGTAATCGGTTGGGTAGTTAGGTTATAAAGCTTGGAATAAAATTGTTTAAACTAATTTGCTATACCTGTTGATGACTCTATTTTGTTCCCCTGGGGATGCCTTATGTAGTGGATGGTAGAGTTCGCTTTTTTGGTTTGGAGGGCTCTGGCGAGCATTTTGTTCGATTTATTTCCGAATTCGTAGAAGATTTTTTGTGAGAGAGCGAAAGGTCCTGATAGATGTGTAACTCCGAGCCCCCCCGTGTGTAAGATGGATTCTGTTTCTTGCGTTGCGGATAGGGATGAGCCGAACACCCCCCTGTTCGGTTCGCACCAGAACATGCGAACAGGAAAAAAGTTCGTTTGAACACGCGAACACCGTTAAAGTCTATGGGACACGAACATGAATAATCAAAAGTGCTAATTTTAAAGGCTTATATGCAAGTTATTGTCATAAAAAGTGTTTGGGGACCTGGGTCCTGCCCCAGGGGACATGGATCAATGCAAAAAAAAGTTTTAAAATCTGCGTTTTTTCAGGAGCAGTGATTTTAATAATGCTTAAAGTCAAACAATAAAAGTGTAATAACCCTTTAAATTTCGTAGCTGGGGGGTGTCTATAGTATGCCTGTAAAGGGGCGCATGTTTCCCGTGTTTAGAACAGTCTGACAGCAAAATGACATTTCAAAGGAAAAAAAGTAATTTAAAACTACTCGCGGCTATTGCATTGCCGGTCCGACAAAACACATAAAAGTTCATTGATAAAAACGGCATGGGAATTCCCCACAGGGGAACCCCGAACCAAAGTTTAAAAAAAAAATGACTTGGGGGTCCCCCAAAATTCCATACCAGGCCCTTCAGGTCTGGTATGGATATTAAGGGGAACCCTGGCCAAAATTTAAAAAAAAATGACATGGGGGTCCCCCTAAATTCCATACCAGACCCTTCAGGTCTGGTATGGATTTTAAGGGGAACCCCGCGCCAAAATTAAAAAAAAAATTGGCATGGGGTCCCCCCAAAAATCCATACCAGACCCTTATCTGAGCATGCAACCCAGCAGGCTGCAGGAAAAGAGGTGGGGACGAGAGAGTGCCCCCCCTCCTGAACCGTACCAGGCCACATGCCCTCAACATTGGGAGGGTGCTTTGTGGTAGCCCACCAAAACACTTTGTCCCCATGTTGATGAGGACAAGGGCCTCATCCCCACAACCCTG
This sequence comes from Aquarana catesbeiana, assembly GCF_042186555.1. Classification (NCBI taxonomy): domain Eukaryota; kingdom Metazoa; phylum Chordata; class Amphibia; order Anura; family Ranidae; genus Aquarana; species Aquarana catesbeiana. Next base: position 106,866 of record NW_027362651.1, on the reverse strand, counting down.
GCCGGTGGTTGTGGGGGTCTGTGGGCGGGGGGCTTATCGGAATCTGGAAGCCCCCTTTAACAAGGGGACCCCCAGATCCCGGCCCCCCCCTGTGTGAAATGGTAAGGGGGTACAAAAGTACCCCTACCATTTCACTAAAAAACTGTCAAAAATGTTAATGACAAGAGACAGTTTTTGACAATTCCTTTATTTAAATGCTTCTTCTTTCTTCTTTCTTCTATCTTCCTTCATCTTCTTCTTCTTCTTCTGGCTCTTCTGGTTCTTCCTCCGGTGTTCTCGTCCAGCATCTCCTCTGCGGCGTCTTCTATCTTCTTCTCCTCGGGCTGCTCCGCACCCATGGCATGGGGGGAGGATCCCGCTCTTCTCTTCATCTTCTTCTCTTCTTCATCGTCTTCTCTTCTTCATCTTCTTCTCCGGACCGCTCCGCACCCATGCTGGCATGGAGGGAGGCTCCCGCTGTGCGACGCGTCTCCTCTTCTGACGCACGGTGACTTGACGGGACTTCCCTGTGATGTCACGGGGAATGCCACAGGGAAATCCCATCATGTCCTGTGTGTCAGAGGGGGGCGGGGTCACCGGGTGGCCCCACCCCACGTTATTTAAGAGCCGTCAGAAGAGAAGACGTGTCACACAACGGGAGCCCCCCACCATGCCAGCATGGGTGCGGAGCAGCCCGGAGAATAAGAGAAGAAGAGAAGAAGATGAAGAAGAAGATTGAAGAAGAGAAGAAGATGAAGAGAAGAGCGGGATCCTCCCCCAATGCCATGGGTGCGGAGCGGACCGAGGAGAAGAAGATAGAAGACGTCACGGAGGAGATGCTGGACGAGAACACCGGAGAAAGAACCAGAAGAGCCAGAAGAAGAAGAAAAAGAAGATGAAGGAAGATAGAAGAAAGAAGACGCATTTAAATAAAGGAATTGTCAAAAACTGTCTCTTGTCATTTTTAACATTTTTGACAGTTTTTTAGTACCATTTCACACAGGGGGGGGCCGGGATCTGGGGGTCCCCTTGTTAAAGGGGGCTTCCAGATTCTAATAAGCCCCCCGCCCGCAGACCCCAACAACCACCAGCCAGGGTTGTGGGGATGAGGCCCTTGTCCTCATCAAAATGGGGACAAGGTGTTTTGGTGGGCTCCCCCAAAGCACCCTCCCAATGTTGAGGGCATGTGGCCTGGTACGGTTCAGGAGGGGGGGGCGCTCTCTCGTCCCCCCTCTTTTCCTGCGGCCTGCCAGGTTGCGTGCTCAGATAAGGGTCTGGTATGGATTTTTGGGGGGATCCCATGCCATTTTTTTTTTTAATTTTGGCGCGGGGTTCCCCTTAAAATCCATACCAGACTGGTATGGAATTTAGGGGGACCCCCACGTAATTTTTTAAAAAATTTTGGCCGGGGTTCCCCTTATTATCCATACCAGACCTGAAGGGCCTGGTATGGAATTTTGGGGGACCCCCACATCATTTTTTTTAAATTGTGGTTCGGGGTTCCCCTGTGGGGAATTCCCATGCCGTTTTTATCAATGAACTTCTATGTGTATTGTCGGACCAGCAATGCAATAGCCGCGGGTAGTTTTAAATGAATTTTTTTCCTTTGAAATGTCATTTTGCTGTCAGACTGTTCTAAACACATGAAAGATGTGCCCCTTTACAGGCATACTATAGACACCCCCCAGCTACGAAATTTAAAGGGATATTACACTTTTATTGTTTGACTTTAAGCATTATTAAAATCACTGCTCCTGAAAAAACAGCCGTTTTTAAAACTTTGTTTGCATTGATCCATGTCCCCTGGGGCAGGACCCAGGTCCCCAAACACTTTTTTGACAATAACTTGCATATAAGCCTTTAAAATTAGCACTTTTGATTTCTCCCATAGACTTTTAAAGTGTGTTCCGCGACATTTGAATTTGCCGCGAACACCCCAAATTGTTCGCTGTTCGGCGAACTTGCGAACAGCCGATGTTTGAGTCGAACACGAGTTCGACTCGAACTCGAAGCTCATCCCTAGTTGCGGAGTATATCTTCCTTCAGTTTAAAATCAACCAGGCAGCACACAACATCTCTGGGGGGTCATTTTCTCTGCCTTTAGGTTTGAGGGCACGATGAATGAGCTCCATCTCTATGTTGGTGTGTCGGTCTGTCCAGCAGATTGTTGAATATAGCTGTAATGGTGGCCGGTAGTTGTTCATTGTCCACCGCTTCTGATAGTCCCCTGACATGTAGGTTATGTCTGCGGCCTCTGTTATCTAAATCCTCCATATGCCTTTGGAGGTCTCTCAGTTGTAATATGTGAGCATCTACCCGATGAGTTGTCCTGCGTAAAATCGTATGGTGTTGGGCAGGGGTGTGTTCTACTTCTTGAACTCTGTCAGAAATTGCGTGGATGTCAAGGTGCAGGTCTGCAATGGCTGCAGACAGAGTTTCTTTAGTGTCCGTTGCCACCGCTCTGAGATCCAGGAGGCTCGGAAGGATCAATGCTTGTACTGCCTTTGTATCTTGATCGGAGGAGAGGGAGTTTTGTGACGCTCCAGGCACACCAGGCAGTGGGAGCGTTGGAGCCTGTGAGGGAGTCTGTCGGGATGTTGCCATATTGGGCCTCTGTGAGCGGAATAGCTCGGGGATGCTCTGTCTCATACTGCTCTGCTGTCTTCTCGGTGAGCGGGAGGTGGAGGACGTCTGCGATGCAGTCCCCATTGCTGTGTGACCGCCAATGCACAAAGGGGTTTCCCTGAAGCAGAGTGGCTAAGAGGTAGCGGGAGCTAGTCTTCTATGCGTCCATCTTCCCACGAGGTCAGGCTTTTTGCAAATATTTTATTATATCTTTTCATGTTACAACACTGAAGAAATGACACTTTGCTACAATGTAAAGTAGTGAGTGTGCAGCTTGTATAACAGTGTAAATTTGCTGTCCCCTCAAAATAACTCAACACACAGTCATTAATTTCTAAACTGCTGGCAACAAAAGTGAGTACAACCCTAAGTGAAAATGTCCAAATTGAGCCTAATTAACCATTTTCCCTCCCCGGTGTCATGTGACTCGTTAGTGTTACAAGTTCTCAGGTGGGAATGGGGAGCAGGTGTGGTAAATTTGGTGTTATTGCTCTCACTCTTTCATACTGGTCACTGGAAGTTCAACATGGCACCTCATGGCAAAGAACTCTCTAAGGATCTGAAAAAAGTATTGTTGCTCTACATAAAGATGGCCTAGGCTATAAGAAGATTGCCAAGACCCTGAAACTGAGCTGCAGCACGGTGGCCAAGACCATACAGCAGTTTAACAGGACAGGTTCCTGTCAGAAACCATGAATCATACTGAGACAGAAGTACAGTTAAATCTCACTTGTTTAATAATAATAAAAAAGGTAAACAGAGTAAACATAGTCAAAACATAGCCAGAGTTCAGGAACCAGAACGGATAGTCAGACAAGCCAAAATGTCAGAGAGCCAGAGATGAGCTTAGTAGAACAGCAAGCAGGATCTGGAGCCAGAAGGAATGTCAGCCAAGCAAGTCTTTAACAGGAACACAGGAGAGCGTCTCTAGAGATGTGACCAAGGTGAAGGTAGAGATCATCTGGGCTGGACGGCTTAAGTAGGCAGGAGTGATGAGAAGGCTATAATCAGCAGGTAAGTCACTGTGGAGAGATAGGAGCTGGCAATTAGCCAACAGCTGAGCATCCAGCTCAGAGAAGGAAGGGTTGAGCCCAGCCCTGACAGTACCCCCTCCTCAATGACCCCTCCTCCTCGGAGGACCACTAGGCTTGAGGGGAAAACGTCTATGGAAATCATGGAGGAGGACAGGGGCATGTACGTCCGAGGATGAGACCCAAGAGCGTTCCTCTGGACCGTACCCACTTCAATGCACCAGGTTCTGTATGCGCCCATGGAACCTATGGGAGAATGGGCTGTACTTCATACTCCTCATGGTTCTCAACCTGTACAGGGTGAGGACAAGGCACCGAGGTGGTAAAGCAGTTGCAGACCAAAGGTTTTAATAAGGAGACATGAAATACATTTGAGATACACATAATAGAAGGAAGGTCTAATGTGTAAGCCTCTGGGTTAATCCTGCAAACAATACGGAAAGGCCCAATAAAGCGAGGTGCGAACTTCAGAGAGAAAACACGAAGTCGGAGGTTGCAAGATGACAGCCAGACCCTTTCCCCAACCTGGTAGGAAGGCGCAGGCAGGCATCTGCGGTCAGCATGGAGTACCTGTACCTATCATTAGCATGTCGCAAAGCCTCCTGGACTTGTGCTCAAGTGGAACAAAGACCACGGAGATGCTCCTCTAATGCAGGAATACTCTGTGGAACAAATGAGTCAGGCAACATGGAAGGTTGGAAGCTGTAGTTCGCCATAAACAGGGACAATCGGGAAGCAGAATTTAAGGCACTATTGTGAGCAAACTCCGCCCATGGTTAGAGGTCTGATCAGTTATGATGGTCAGAAATATAGCAACGTAGGAATTGCTCCAAGGACTGATTGTCTCATTCTGCTGCCCCATTAGACTGTGGGTGATACGCAGAGGAGAAAGCAAGCTCAATTCCCAACTGTGCACAAAGGGCTCACCAGAACCAGGACACAAACTGACTACCCCTGTCTGAGACAATCACCTTGGGTAGCCCATGTAAGTGAAAGATCTTCCGAGCAATAATGGAAGCCAGTTCCTTAGAAGTGGGCAACTTCTTAAGTGGAATACAATGAGACATTTTCGAGAACCGGAACCACCATAAGGATAACTGTGTTGCCCTGGGAGTTGGGTAACTCTACAATGAAATCCATAGACAGGTGGGTCCAGGGCCTCTTTCCATTGGGTATAGGTTGTAGGAGGGCTACTGGAAGGTGTTGTGGAGTCTTACTCTGAGCACACACGGAACAGGCAGCTACGAAGGCAGTTACATCAGCACGTAGACTAGGCCACCAGAATTGTTGGGAAATGGCTCAAAAGGTTTGATTCTTCCCAAGGTGGCCAGCAGCCTTGGGAGAATGGTAAGTCTGGAGCACGGCAGCATGGAGACTCTCTGGGACAAAGCAGCGGTCACAAGGATTCTTTTTTTTTTTTATTTTTTATTTTAGTGGTATATGACATACATTGAAATGGTAGCTTCACAGAATATGTGGTACAAACAAAAAAAAATTATATGATCAACAGATAGATGTGTCTGAAAACAAAGGTATGGACCCCAGGGGTAATAACAAGGGATGAGCTCTGCAGGTGTTTAGTGTACCCCGACACCTAGAAGGTGTGAGACTAGGGACATCTAGCTAATTCAAATTCAATAGTTTAGCACCGATACCCTTGAAAAGCACAGGGAATGGTGCCTGGGGGAAGAGTTATACGGAGTGACCAACTAGGGTCAAAACATACCAATTTTTGAGTTAAGTGGAAAAGAGGGGGGGGGGACACAGAGGGAAAGAAAGAGAAGAAAAAGGGAAAATAGGGGATGGAGGGGGTGTAAAGGAAAGATAAGGTAGGGAAGGAATCCACCGAGGGAGCAAGGACGGCCTGCAATTTGCCAGGCCATCTAAAGACCACGGTTGGAATCAAGAGCTTCTGACAGTCAATAATGCCAGACTATGCATTGCGGAGGTATTCCCCTGAGAAGCGAAACTGGGTCCAATAAAACTATCTGGTCTTATGTTCCTCCGATTTATCCCGGATCGTTGCAGTCAGGTCTTCCATTTGTTCAATATCATTAACCCTTGCAAACCACTGGGCCAGGGTGGGAGCGGATTGCTGCTTCCATTGACTATGGATACAAGCTCTGGCAGCATTTAGGAGGTGTTTAAGTAGAGATTTGTGGTAATGCTTTGCTGACATGGGAGTAGGAGTGAATAGCACAGCAGCAGGGTCGTTGATAAGGGAGATGTCTGTGAATAGTTTGGGGCACTCCCAGAAAATATAAAAAATGGTACCAGTTTGTTGCTCACAATGCCAGCAACGATCAGATTGATTGGGAAATATCTTGACCAGGACAGACGGGGTGCGGTACCAGCGTGTGGTCAATTTGTAGGTAATTTCCTGGTATTTGCTGCAAAGTGAGGACTTATGCGCGAAAAAGTGTATGCGCTCTTTTTGTGGAGTGGTGAATGTTGTTTGTAAATCTCTTTCCCATTTGGCTAAGAAAGGAGTATGTGTGGTAGCTTGCATGTCCAGTAAAGTTTTGTACGATCTAAAAGGGGAACTGCAAATTGGGCCATCGCCCAGACAAAGTTCTTCAAGTGAGTGGAGTTGCCGCGAGAAGGACACATGTTTGGGCAGTAATCCGAGGAAGTGGGAGAGCTGTCTTGCTCTTCAGCTATCCAAGGTGATAGGTGCCTGATGAGCTCTGATTGGGGTTGTGCAGGCTTTCACAAAACGTTTCCCAGCCAGAGAGGAAGCAAAGTTTTTATTTAAGTTTGATGGAGCTTCACTGGCTCTTTGCTTGTCTGCTAGTATGAATGTAAAAAGGGAACTTAGAGAGGAATCATGAACAGCAAAACCACCATTATGATGAGTTTATTACTGGATGTCTCTTCAGATCTTCAAACCTCTGAGATGTTTCCACTTGACCTCTTCTGACAAAACAGTAATATTGGAACTATCCCGGTATCTAGGAGTTGTATTTACATCCCTCCATGGTGTGACCGATCCCTTGTGGCTTGGTGGACTATTGTTTTTCAACTATTTCTTCTGGATAAAGGCCGGGTTAAGGTCGCAAGCTCCTTTGGGCTTGCCTTGCGGTAAGCGCGCATTTTTATTGAGACTATCACAGTGGTGCGGTGGAGGAAGCATTCACTTAATTAGCGTATTTAATTCCACTATGCAGACCGGGATCTGGGCCTAAGGCCTCTTCACATATATTTTTATGGACTATTTTTTTCACTCAATTATTGCTGTTTATATTTTATTAGTGTTGTCTTTATTTTGTTAGGTATTTGGCTATATACAATCCATATGGTTAAATCTCATATCTGAGCACTTATTAATCACTTCTTTGGATACTAGCGCTGCTACTTTTTTTTTTTTTATTATATATGATAGGTGCCTGACCTGAAACTAATGACCCTGTAGGGATCCATCCTGTGGGTCTTAGAAACTGAGAGGCATGTAGTAGGCTTTTTGGGGCTTGCCCTGTAAAGGCTGGGTCAGACAAGCCAGGGAGGAACCTTGGGTGTCCTATAATTGGGGTCATGGGAGATGAGAAATTAGTCAAGGAAGAAAGGCGAGAGAATATTTCCATCTCATCAAGTGTAGGGCAAAGCAACGGGTGGGTAGTTATATGAGAATCTAATTGCTTGCCCACCCAAGGCAAGCCAGCCAGTGGGACCCAGGCCATCTCCTGCTCTAGTGAAACCCAAAACTTCAATTCCACATGACGACACCAGTCAACTACTCGCGTCATGTGCGTCGCTGTGTAGTATAAGGCAGGGTCTGGGAAGCTGATACCTCCCCTCATCTTCGGCCTTAGCAATAACACCCTCCCAATGCGTGGATGTCTACCGCGTCAGAGGAGCTTTATGAACTTTGAACGAACCGCATGAAAGAAAGTCTGAGGTAGTTTGATAGGTAAGGCTTGTAGCAGGTATAAGAGCCTTGGCGTTGCGTTCATCTTTAGTACGTTACAATGGCCGAACCAAGACAGTGCAAGGGGGTCTCATCTCTTGAGATCAGTAGAGAGCATCAATAAGAAAGGTTGAAAATTCAGGGAGAAGATATCCTTGGGATTGGAAGGTATTCTGGTACCCAGGTATTGAATAGAACCAGTGGCCCGCTTAAACGGAAAGAAGGGACGTATACCTGTCAGTGTACATTCTGATATGGAAATGTTCAGAGCTTCTGACTTTTGGAGGTTAACTTTGAAGTTGGAGAGAGTTCCATAGCGTTTCATTTCTTGTAGCAGCGAAGGCAGAGAAGTAATAGGTTTAGTGATATAAAATAAAAGATCATCCGCGTACGCCACTACTTTGTGGTGATAGTGGTCAGCATGGACACCATTGATATTTGGGTTGTCTTTTATATGGTGAAGAAATGGCTCTAAGGAGAGGACAAACAGTAGGGGGGAAAGTGGACATCCCTGCCTGGTGCCGTTGGAAATTGCAAAAACCTCAGACTCTATCCCATTCACCCAGACCGTAGCTGAGGGGTTAGAGTAGAGAGCAAAGATCCAGTCCAGTATAGGCTTCGGCATACCAAAAGAAGGTCACAAGGTTTCTCAGGAGGAGCATGAACCTGAGCAGCAAGAATTTTGTCACCCAAAGGAGAAATGAGACTGGTACTGTCATGAAGATCCTGCCAGTAACAGGCAGAGTAGACCCATCGGTGCACGATTGCGGGCGTCTATGCGCACGCGCACATGCACTCGTTAGTGTCTGGCGGGTTATTTAAACCTGTCTGGCACTTGCATCATTGCTGTTTGCTCTTCAGCTCTGTGTATGTGTTCCCTGAAAACCTGATATCTGCTTCTGTTTTGACCCGGCTTGCTTTGAGACTATTCCTGTTATCTGCCTGTACCTGATCCCTGGCTTGTTTGACGATCCCTCTGCCTGCTCCTTTTGTACCTCTGCTGCCAGCCTGCTTACCGACCCGGCCTGTCTGACGATCCTGGACTCCCATCCAATATGCAGAGCCTGTCTGCTGAGCCATCCAGGCTGTTCACCTGTCTGCTGATCATCCAGTCTGCTGGGCCTGTCTGCTGAGCCATCCAGGCTGTTCACCTGTCTGCTGATCATCCAGTCTGCTGGGCCTGTCTGCTGAGCCATCCAGGCTGCTCACCTGTCTGCCTGATCCATCCAGTCTGCTGTCCTGTCTGCTGAGTTGTCCAGTCTGCAGTTCCTGTCTACTGATCCATCCCGTCAGCTGTGCCGGCCATCTGATCCTTCTGCTGTTGATCCTGCCAGGCACTCATACCACTCCGCACTCCTGCACCCCTGTCACCACTATCAGGGGCTCTCGAGTCAGAGGCGTAGGAGAGGCCATCCTCTGCAATTTGGGTTCACCCTTTAGGTACGTAACAGGTACGAACCATAGCCAGAATACGATCAGGAGGAATCACAGTAACCGGAACCAACTCCAACTTGGAAGTGGAGGAAAATTGTCGTGACAAAGCGTCAGCCCTTACATTCTTAGTACCGGGTAAGAATGCGACAATGTAATTGAAACTAGACAAGAAAAGAGCCCATCGCGCCTTTCTCGGAGAGAGGCATTTAACCTCAGACAAGAATGTGAGATTCTTATGGTCAGTAAGAATGAGAACCGACACAGTGGTACCTTCAAGGAGCTGTCTCCATTCTTTCAGGGCTAAAATGTTCGCCAACAGCTCTCTGTTACCAATCTTATAGTTGCACTCCGCATGTGACAATTTCTTGGAACATTAGCCAAAAGGATGCATAGCGCTCTCAGAGGTAAGACGTTGAGACAGAAGGGGCACCAACTCCAGTCTCAGAAGCATCAAACACAAGGATAAAAGGTAACGTAGGATCAGGATGTGCCAACACAGGAGCAGAAACAAAGGCAGTCTTGAGACTCTCAAAGGCCTTATTGGACTCCGGAGACCAACACTGTTGGTTACCGTCCTTTCTGGTCATATCAGTCAGGGGCTTGACCAGAGACAAGACGTTACGAATTAACCTGTTTACGATGGAATTTGCACTTCTCCAATTTACAATAGAAATTGTTCTCTCTAAGTTTCTGAAGCACATGACAGACATCTGTGTGGTGGCTCTCCAGGGACTTGGAAAATATGAGGCTATCATCGAGATAAACCACCACACATAACTGCAACAAATTTCAGAGGACATCTTTAATAAATTCCTGGAAACTGCCGGGGCGTTACAAAAGCCAAAAGGCATTACGAGGTACTCATAATGGCCTGTTCTGGTGTTAAACGCAATTTTCCACTCGTCACCCTCTTTAATCCTCATGCAATTGGATGCCCCTCTCAAATCAAGCTTTGTGAAAACCGTTGTTTCCTTGAGGCAGTCAAATAACTCTGTAATCAATGGAATCGGACAGGCATTCTTAATCATAGTTATATAGTTACATAGTAGGTGAGGTTGAAAAAAGAAACAAGTCCATTAAGTCCAACCTATGTGTGTGATTATATGTCAGTATTACATTGTATATCCCTGTATGTTGCAGTCATTCAGGTGCTTATCTAATAGTTTCTTGAAACTATTGATGCCCCCTGCTGGGACCATCGCCTGTGGAAGGGAATTCCACATTCTTGCCACTTTTACAGTAAAGAACCCTCTACGTAGTTTAAGGTTAAACCTCTTTTCTTCTAATGTTAATGAGTGCCCACAAGTCTTTTTAAAGTCCCTTCTGTGAAAAAGTTTTATCCCTATTGTGGGGTCACCAGTATGGTATTTGTATATTGAAATCATATCCCCTCTCAACCGTCTCTTCTCCAGAGAGAATAAGTTCAGTGCTCGCAACCTTTCCTCATAACTAATATCCTCCAGACCCTTTATTAGCTTTGTTTCCCTTCTTTGTACTCGCTCCATTTCCAGTACATCCTTGCTGAGGACTGGTGCCCAGAACTGGACAGCATACTCTAGGTGCGGCCGGACCAAAGTCTTGTAGAGTGGGAGAATTATTGTTTTATCTCTGAAATGAATTCCCTTTTTTTTTTTGAAAAATATTTATTGATTTTTTCAAAATATATTCATAGAAAACATTGTAAAAAACAATTGTAAGGCATGGAAATACAATTATTCTTGGTACCTTAACACAAGTAAAGGGAACACAGGGGAGGGGGGGGGGAGAGGGGGTAAGCAATTCACATTCACCATCTTGTCATGAACATTTGGCAAAAGATTGCCAGAAAGGGTTTAACTTAAACCTTTGTACCTTTAGGGAATGGAGGCGACTTATGAACATGTCTAACTAGATAACCTACATTATGATCTGGTTAAAGCAATTTGTTTAGGTGAAGATAGTCCCAGGGTGAGATAAATGAAGTTGGTGGATGTTAAGGAGCCGTAGGTGATAGTAGCCAGCTTATGGTGGTTTAAATGAAGAAGGGTCAGACACGGAAGGTATTTTAAGTTTCAGGTACCATGCTGTGTACCGAAATTGATGCATTATGTTTTGGATGGTCTGTTGAGGGAATGTGGCTTCCAAAAACTTTCTCCAGCGCTTAAAAAAACGTGAGGTAAAATGGAGATTTGACGTGATGAGGTCCAATCTTTCCAAATAAAATAGTGACGTCATAGCTTTTATAACCGCGGGTAGACTAGGCGGTGTTGTCGTAATCCAGTGGGACATGATAGTCCTGAGGGCTACAAGAAGACAGATATGAGCCCAGTGTGGTATGTTTGGTAAGTCCAATGCGGATGAGGAGGAGGCTGAAGGTGGAATGCTAAACAGGCATAGTAGGCAGTCACTATGTAGATGGATATGGCTGATTTTGTTAATATAGGCTATCACATCATTCCAGTAACTGGTAATAGCAGTGCACTCCCAAAGCCTGTGCAGCAGTGTGGGACGAGGCAGTGAGCACCATGGGCAGAGCGCTTGAGACGGGTCTGCTTTGTTGAAACGAAATGGGAAGTATGCTCTGTGGATAATCTTAAATCGAGTCTCACGCCATGTTTCAGATATTGTGAGTTTTCGGATAAGCCTATATCCCTCAAGGATTTTGTCAGGTAGATCTTCGTCCCCCAGTAGGTGGGACCATTTTTGGAAAGGAGTAAGGCGGTACTTCCGGGATTGGTGTTGAATGAGGTGGGAATAGATGTTGGAAATAGAGTAATCCTTGCTTTGAAGTATGTTATCAATGAAGGATGGTTTAAAGGGATCAGACTCAGGATCACAGCAGGATCTCAAATAATCTGTGAGTTGGTGATAGAAGAAACTGTGAGTTTGTGGTAGGGAGAATTCCCGCATCAAGGTGTGATAGGGTTTGAATTTACATGGCTTATCTTGATATATCAAAGTTATCTTTATGAGGCCCCTGGATTGCCATTGGGTGAAGGCTTTATGTAAAGTGGAAGGTATGAACATAGGGTTGCCTTGTATTCTTAGATGTTTAGAGATGCTAGAGGGCAATCCAAGTAGTTTTCTGACCTCCCTCCAGGCGATGACAGTATCTCTGAAAAGTACACTATTTTTGAGGTGATGTGGCAGGTTGTTAGGATTAGAGTGGAGGATGCCTGTAAGATCGTATGGGGAAGCCATAGAATCTTCTAAGGCGTAGTTGGAATATTTGGATCCTCCTGTTAACCAATCTAGGCCCTGTCTAAGTAAGCAGGCTAGGTTATAAAAACGAATGTTGGGGAGTCCTGCCCCGCCCTCGCCCTTCGGGAGACATAGTTTTTGAAGCGCAATGCATGTTTTTTTGCTAGACCATAGGAAAGCTGTCAATGCCTTCTGGAGTTTTTGCACATCTGAGTGCCTCAGTAAAAGAGGTATGGTCTGCATAGTGTAGAGCAGGCGTGCAAATGAGACCATTTTATAAAGGTGGCATCTCCCAAAAAGCGAGAGGGGAAGGGCACCCCAAGCCTCCAATTCCCTAACAATTTTGGCAACCAAGGGAGGATAATTAAGTGTATATAAAGAGGATGGATCCCGTCCTATATGAATACCTAAGTAAGTAATATGTTGAGATGCAATGGTCAGCGGGGACAAATGTTTCCATTTAGTAGATAGGCGTGGGTGTAGTGCTAAGATTTCACTCTTATCAAAGTTTATACAAAAGCCAGAGCAGAGTCGAAAGGCCGCAAAGAGTTGTTTAAGTCTGTCAAAGTCTGATACGGGGTCGGTAGAAAATAATAAAATATCGTCAGCAAATAGTGCAGAGCGGAGTGTTTGGTTCCCCATAGTGATGCCACTAACCCCCTCGGTTGAATTGAGGATTCTGGATAAAGGTTCAATCACAATGTTGAACAACAACGGGGATAGGGGGAAGCCCTGTCGCGTTCCCTTCGCTAAGGGGATAGTGTCTGAAATAAAGTCCGGGGTGACAAGGCGTGATGTTGGTGAGGCATACATTTGTGAGAGGAATCTTGTGATTTGACCAGAAAAGCCAAATTTTTCCATTACCGTGAAAAGCCATGAGAAACCAATGTTGTCAAAGGCTTTTTCCGCGTCTAGGGACATGATAGTGACGTCTTGATCGGGGTGGGTTTTAGCACATTCTAGAGCCATTAAGACCTTGCGGATGTTTAGTGTAGCTGATCGTCCTGAGACAAAACCAGATTGGGCTGGGTGTAGGAGGGACGGAAGCAAGAGAGCTAAGCGTGATGCTACTATTTTAGACAGGATTTTTACATCCACATTAATTAACGAAATTGGACGGTAGGAGCCTGGATGTAGGGGATCTTTCCCTTTCTTGGAAATTAATTTGATATGGGCCTCTGTCCCTGTGGGGAGGTACAAACCTCCGTCCCACATGGCTGCATACACATGTTTCAGGGTGTCGGGAATGACATCAGTCGCTTGAAGAATTCCGCAGTGTACCCGTTGGGGGCCTGGAGCTTTAGCAGAGGCCATAGATTTGATCGTGTGTCGTATGTCTTCTAAAGTGATAGGCGCATTAAGTGCCTCCAATTGCGCCGTTTGAAGCCTGGGCAGGCGTATCTTGGCTAGCAAAGCTTCCGCGGCAAGTTGATCCACTGGGTCTGCTCGGTATAAATCAGTATAATAGTCTGCAAGTAATTTGCTAACTTCGGCAGGCGAGGCAACTAGCGAGCCGGAGGCATTTCTCAAGGTTGAGATATGTGTAGGACATCTTGGTCCTGAGCATAATCTGGCAAGCAATCTGCCTGCCTTGTTGCCAAACTTGTGAAAGTGGAGAGTAGAGTACGAAGTTTTAGCAGCTTCATGACGTTCTGCCCAGAGATCAAAGGCGCACTTGGCTTGTCTCCATTCCTGTATGTTAGCTAAGGTGCGGTTTAGTGTTAGCTTCTCGTGGGATAAGCGTAAGGCTTCACTTGCTTGCATATATTGTTGTCGGGTGTGCTTTTTAAATTGAACGGTGTAGGAAATGATTTTACCCCGTAGGAAGGCTTTACCTGCTTCCCAGAAGAGGTTTGGGTCAGAAATATGTGCTCCATTTGTGGAGACATATTCTTCCCATATTTGGTTCAACATGTGGCGGAAATCTTCATTTACCGCCAAGTATGAAGGGAAATGCCAAGTAGGGGAAGGAGTTGAGGGTGTGGTCTGAGTCATGTGGACTGCAAAAGGGCTGTGGTCTGAGATTCTGGCATCATTAATGTCTGGGTTATTGATTACAGATATTAGGGCTGGGGTGGCAAAGAAGTAGTCTATACGAGAAAAGGTATTATGTGGGGGCGAGAAGAAGGTATACTGTCTGTCTGTTGGATGCATCAGGCGCCAGATGTCGACAAAATGCATAGAGTCAATGGAATGCGCTAATGGGGTAGAGTCTGATGTATGGGAGGTATCGGAACGTGACCTTTGCGTAGGGCGATATGTGCGATCCGCCAGTGTAGACATGACCGAGTTGAGGTCTCCTCCCACTAGATGTAACACCTCAGGGGCAGTGAGAACCCACTGTACCATGTCCTGAAAAAAGGAAGCGTCTGGAGAGTTGGGAGCATATATATTAGTGACAGCCACTGCTTTGTCGCCTATGGTCATATGTAAAGTCAGTTTGCGGCCTAGGGAGTCAGCCCTCACCTCCCTGATAGAGTGTCGTAGGTTCTTGTGTATTAAAATAGCTACACCTGCTTTACGGCCTACTGCAGGGGACCCGTATACAGATCCTACCCACATTTTTTGAAGGCGTGCTAAATCGTCTGCGGAGAGGTGTGTCTCCTGTAGTAGAGCCACATCTGCCCAGAGACGTCGCAAATGTCTAAGAATGGACATACGTTTATTCGGGGATCGGAGCCCCTTAACATTCCATGAGATAAATTTCAGGTGACTCCCATCGGTTGAGAGAGACATGACTGGAGATAATAATTGTTTTAAGTGGGAGGCTTGTCAAGAAGCCTCTTGATATGTACAGTGTCAACCATACAGGAATCACCCGAATGTTGTAGGTCACATGAAAGGAAAGGTACTAATAAGGCAAACATGAATTGCATAACTGTTAAGCAATAAAAATTGAGCTGTAACAAGACAAAGTTTTGGTTAAAGCGAAACAAACTACAAACATTGTACTTCACTTTTTTCCACATGAGGTTCAACTAACCATAATGGCTCTCAGTGGCCCGCTAGCTCCTCACATATGAGCATGATGTTGGCTAAGAGGAGTGGAGGGAGGTGGGAAGAGATGGGGGAAGAGAGGAGGGAAGGGAGGTAGGGGTTGGTAAAGAGGGGTAAACAGGGGAAGGAGGGTCAGGGAAAGGGTTGCTTGCATCTGTGCCATAAAGTAGGGTCAGATAAGATAAGAAAAAGGGCTCAGTCAAAGGGTCCACCCAGTGAGGGGTCGATAGCTGCGGAAATCACATGCGTCCCTGGGTTGACCCTTTGGGCAAGCAGAATGTGGACGCTGGGGGGGTTGTAACCCAGGCTGGGGAGCATTAGGACAGGGCCTTGAGCTAGCAAGTAACAGCAACAGTGTGAAACATTAAAAATAAACAGACTAACAAATAAAATAAGAAGAGACCAGGTTAGAGACAATGGGGGGTAATATTACCCATCCGTGGAAGTGCGATTGGTTAGATCAAGTTCCTGGAGTCCTTCAGCGATTTTCAGAGCGGTTCTCCTGGTTGGTGAAGCGGCTGCGTTTATATAGAGGTTTGGTGGGGCTGCGTTGATGTTTGGGTGGTGCCTTTGCTGTCGATGGTGATGACAATGATGAATTCTCTTCAGTGTTGCTGTGCTCCATTTCGGTGCCACGTGTGGTGAGATAATGTTCCGCCTCCTCAGGTGTGTTGAATGTGAGGTGTTCTCCTTCATGCGTTTGAATGCGGAGAATAGCTGGGTAGGCTAGGGAGAACCGGATTTGGTTGTGATGTAGGGTTGAGCAGATCGGTGAAAACACTTTACGTTGTTTCATCACCTCCATGGAATAAACTGCGAAAAGTAGGAGTTTTGCGCCATCAACCATTAAAGAACGTGAACGGCGAAACTTTTGCATTATAGCATTCTTGTCCGCGTAATTGAGGTACTTTACAATAACGTGGCGAGGTTTGGCGCGGGTTTCTGAGAATTGACCCATGCGGTGCGCGCGTTCAATAGTGCAGGGAATGCGAAGGCCCAGTTGTTCTGGGATGATTTTTGCGCATATATTTGTTAGCTGTGCTGTGGACACTGATTCAGGCAAACCAATGATGCGTAGATTGTATCTCCTCGAAAGGATTTTCAAGATCATCGAGTTTGTCCCAGATGTCTCTGTTGGTAGCTGTGAGACATGCCACCGCTGCAGATGAGGCTGTGAGTTCATCTTCCAGGGAGGATATCCTATCCTCAACCTGATTGATTCTCTGTGCCTGTGCTTGTAACTCAATGTGCAGCTGCTCTAACCCTCTATGTACTGCGGCATCAACAGTAGCTGTGAGAGTAGGGCCCAGCAGTGTAACTACTGCTTGTGCAATTCCAGCAGGGGAGGTAGGGTCCATACTTGTCACGTCTGGAGCTGAGGGGATCTGTGGCTGCGGCTGTGGCTGCGTGTGTGCCTGCTCCGTTATGCCTGGGGCGGCTGCCATCTTTGCTGTGTCTGCCGCTGTATCTCCTCCGGGGGAGATCGTGGAAGTCACCGCCCGGGCGTACGATCGCTCCACAAAGCGATCCATGGGAGCCCGCTATGAGTCAGCAGTGCGAGGGGGGGTCTCCTCAGAGCAGTAGCCGGCTTGAAAAGCAGATTAGTGAGGAGCGCTGCGGGAGTTGGAGCTATCTACCTCCTCCTCATGTGGTGATGGAACCGGAAGTTGAATTCCCTTTTTAATGCATGCCAATATTCTGTTTGCTTTGTTAGCAACAGCTTGGCATTACATGCCATTGCTGAGCCTATCATCTACTAGGACCCCCAGGTCCTTTTCCATCCTAGATTCTCCCCCCAGTGTATAGATTGCATTCATATTTTTGCAACCCAAGTGCATTATTTTAAATTTTTCTACATTGAACCTCATTTGCCATGTAGTTACACACCCCATTAATTTGTTCAGATCTTTTTGCAAGGTTTTCACATCCTACAGAGAAGTTATTGCCCTGCTTAGCTTAGTATCATCTGCAAATACAGAGATTGAACTGTTTACCCAATCCTCCAGGTCGTTTATGAACAGGATTGGTCCCAGCACAGAACCCTGGGGGACCCCACTACCCACCCCTGACCATTCCGAGTACTCCCCATTTATCACCACCCTCTGAACTCACCCTTGTGGCCAGTTTTCAATCCATGTACTCACCCTATGGTCCATGCCAACGGACCTTATTTTGTATAGTAAACCTTTATGGGGAACTGTGTCAAATGCTTTTGCAAAATCCAGATACACCACGTCTACAGGCCTTCCTTTATCTAGATGGCAACTCACCTCCTCATAGAGGGTTAATAGATTGGTTTGGCAAGAACGATTCTTCATGAATCCATGATGATTACTGCTAATGATACCGTTCTTATCACTAAAATCTTGTATATAATCCCTTATCATCCCCTCCAAGAGTTTACATACTATTGATGTTAGGCTAACCAGTCTGTAATTCCCAGGGATGTATATTTGGGCCCTTTTTAAATATTGGTGCTACATTGGCTTTTCTCCAATCAGCTGGTACCATTCCAGTCAGTAGGCTGTCAGTAAAAATTAGGAACAATGGTCTGGCAATTACTTGACTGAGAAGAAGAATAAATTCAATACCTTCACCATCTCCCCATCTTTTGTAACCAGATGTCCTTCCTTATTCTTTATGGGGCCAATATGGTCTGTCCTCCTTTTTTACTGTTTACATAATTAATTAAATAATTTCTTGCATTTTTTTTTTACTCTCCTCTGCTATGTGTCTCTCATGTTCTATCTTAGCCGTAAAACGACTGAGACCCCCATAACCAATACAAGGTCTCAGTTCACCACTCTTCTTCACAAAGAATAAACCAGCAGGATCATCAAATAACAAACCCCGGGGGACATTGTTAATCTTCACGAGATTGTAAGCCCCTCTCAAATCAAGCTTCATGAAAACCGTTGCTCCCTTGAGGTGGTCAAATAACTCAGTAATCAATGGAATCGGGTAGACATTCTTAATCGTGAAACGACTGAGACCCCTATAATCAATACAAGGTCTCAGTTCACTGCTCTTCTTCTTTACAAAGAAAATACCGGCACCAGCAGGAGATGAGGATTTGCGGATGAAACCTCGAGAAAGTGCGACTGCAACATACTCCTCCATGGCTTTATCCTCCAAGACTGACAAAGGGTAAACCTGGCCATGAGGCGGTATGGCACCAGGTTGAAGGTCAATAGTGCAATTATATGATGGGTGTGGAGGCAAACTAACGGCTTGACCTTTGTCAAAGACATCGCTAAAATCGCGGTACTCCAAGTGAAGAAGTGCACAGGACCTTGGCTACCTTCTCGAAGCGTGTCTTACTGCATTGTGGTTACCAGGAGAGAATCTCAGCATGGAGCCAATCAAAAGAGGGGTTGTGCCTCTGTATCCAAGGATAACAAATAACCAGTGGAAACTTAGGTGAGGAAATAACTTGGAATTGGATTATCTCATTGTGAAGAGCCCCTACGGCCATGGACAACAGAACAGCTGCAGCGGAATTGAGTGCTTCAATACAAAGGCAGCATCAATGAACAGGTCTGCAGCCCCAGAGTCGATTAGAGCCTGTATCTCAACAGACGACTCAGCCCAAGAAAGAGTAACTGAAAACAGGGGCTTATCCTTCTGGATAACTGGGGATGAAACAACGCCACCTAAGGTCTGTCCATGACAGGACCTCAAGGTTTGGGCATTCCCTGGACGGATAGGACAAGACTTCAAAAAGTGACCTGCCAGGCCGCAATAAAAGCACAATCTCTCCCTCCTCCTAAGGGCTCTCTCATCCGCAGAGAGACACGTGAAGCCCAAGTGCATGGGTTCTTCTTTACTGACAGACTCAGTACCAGGAGGCATGGGAGGTGAGGGAGGCAAGAGTGGGACTGCAAAGCTCAGAAACAAATGTACACGAGGCTTCTGCAAGCGCTCCTTAAAAGAGAGTCTTTCTCTGAGTCTGGAGTCAATGAGAAAGGCAAACGTGATCAACTTCTCCAGCTCAGTGGGTATATCTCGGGCTGCTATCTCATCCTTGATGGTATGCGAGAGACTATGAGAAAAAGCAGCCACGAGGGCCTCATTGTTCCAAGCAACCTCTGCTGCAAGAGTATGGAATTCAATGGCGTAATCGGCAACAGTTCTTGTACTCTGATAGACATGAGGCACTTGGCAACAGAAGCGGAGTGTGCGGGAATGTCAAATACCCTTTTAAAGGAAGCCACAATCTCAAGGTAACTCAAGAAAACAGGTTTTTGCATCTCCCATAGAGGGTTTGCCCAGGCCAAGGCTCTCTCAGAAAGCAAAGATATCATGAAACCTATTTTGCTTCTGTCCGTGGAAAACACCTGGGGCAGCATCCCAAAGTATATCTCAACCTGGTTGAGAAACCCTCTGCATGGGCTGGATCACCCCCAAAATGCTGGGGAAGCGAAGCGGAACATACAGGTAATACTTGAGGCGGGTGCCTGCGCAGAGACTGGAGCAGCAGCAGGGATGGCCTGCAACACAGGTTGTACTGGAGCAGCCACAGTGGGAGATTCCAGATGAGTCGTGCGACTCAGGAGAGTTTGTAATGCCATGCAAACTGATCCATACATTGATCCTGCTCATCCAATCTGAAAAAAATATTACCAACAACTGGATTCACTGCTTCTTCTGAATTCATGGCCTTTGCCTACTGTCAGAAACCATGAATCAGACTGAGACTGAAGTACAGTTAAATCACACTTGTTTAATAATAATTAAAAAAGGTAAACAGAGTAAACATAGTCAAAACATAGCCAGAGTTCAGCAAGTGGAATGGATAGTCAGACAAGCCAAAACGTCAGGGAGCCAGAGATGAGCATAGTAGAACAGCAAGCAGGATCTGGAGCCATAAGGAATGTCAGCCAAGCAAGTCTTTAACAGGAATAGGGATGAGCTCGATGTTCAGGTCGAACACAAGTTTGACTCGAACATTGGATGTTCGCCAGTTCGCAGAACAGAGAACGTTATGGGGCGTTCGTGGGAAATTTGAGCGCCGCGGAACTCCCCATAATGCACTGCGAGATCGCAGTGCATTGCTGTATGATGATTGGCTCTGCTAAGAGAGACAATCATGGCTTAGGGGGACCAAGTCCACGCCCCACACTATATAAGGCTGCTACACGGTGGCCCTGTGTAGTGTTGTTGGTGTGGACAGAGAGATAGCTTGATTTATATTAAGCAGGCAGGTTATTCAGTTAGTGGCAGTGTATTTGATATATATATATATATACTCTGCATTTAGCATAGCCTAAAACGTCAGTGTTTGCTCGATATTCAGTCAGTGCAGGCAGTGTATTAATATATATATATATATATATATATATATATATATATATATATATATATATATATATATATATATATAGTGTATATACTCTGCATCCAGTGTAGCCTATATCTACAGTGCATTCTGTGGTGTACTGTTTCTACTACTTTTCTGGTACACAATACAGTGCAGCCGTAGTACAGTTGCTACTACTTTTCTGGTGGTGGACACAGTACACAATACAGTGAAGCCGTAGTGCAGTTGCTACTACTTTTCTGGTGGTGTACACAGTACACAATAAAGTGCAGCCGTAGTGCAGTTGCTACTACTTTTCTGGTGGTGCACACAGTACACAATACAGTGAAACCGTAGTGCAGTTGCTACTACTTTTCTGGTGGTGTACACAGTACACAATAAAGTGCAGCCGTAGTGCAGTTGCTACTACTTTTCTGGTGGTGTACACAGTACACAATACAGTGCAGCCATAGTACAGTTGCTACTACTTTTCTGGTGGTGTACACAGTACACAATATAGTGCAGACATAGTACAGTTGCTTCTACACTTCTGGTGGTGTACACAATACAGTGCAGTCGTAGTACAGTTGCTACTATTTTTCTGGTGGTGTACACAGTATCTAATACAGTGTAGTGTGCTGTTGCAAAACAAAATATACATCATGTCCAGAAGGCCACCAAGGAGAGGCAGACACTCACAGACCACTCAAAGAGGGCAAGCAGGCTCTGTGTCTACAGTCAACAGTGCTGGTCGTGGACATGGTGCATCCTCTGCAGGTGGTGGTGGGGCACACTTATCCTTTTTTTCTGCTGCTGGATGTATTATTGAGCCACAACATGCAGAAGAGATGGTGGGGTGGATAACAAAGCTGTCCTCATCCTCTTAATCCTCTGTCACCCAGGCTCAGAGTAGTTTGCCTTCCAATGCAGCTGCCAAAGGGGCCTATTCCCCTGGCTCCTTGCCAAGAGTCACTCCTTCCATAACTCCACCATCTATCCCCAGAACTATTTGACCACAGTGTCGGGTACATGCTGCTGGAGGATGCACAGTGATTTGAAGGCTCCGATGTTGTTTCCCAGGTTGAGGAAGGCAGTAACGTGAACCTAGAGAGAGGGGGTGCCCAAGAAGGACAAGAAACTGGCAGTCATGTTCCCCCAGCTGCAGCATACTGCCAAGTTTGCTCCAGTGATGAGGAGGGAGGGGAAGATGAGGTCACTGACTGTACTTGGGTGCCTGATAGAAGAGAGGAGGAGGAGGCACAACTCCAATAAGGCAGGATATCCTCTAGGGGGCAGATTAAGGGCAGCCACCTTATTGCATTACACTGCAGAGCTCCACAGGTGCAGGGCACTGCCGACTCCCCGCTGACTTTGAAAAGTTCCTTGGTGTGGACCTTTTTCGACACGTGTGCAGCAGATCGAA
Organism: Aquarana catesbeiana; assembly: GCF_042186555.1. Classification (NCBI taxonomy): domain Eukaryota; kingdom Metazoa; phylum Chordata; class Amphibia; order Anura; family Ranidae; genus Aquarana; species Aquarana catesbeiana. The sequence goes on along the minus strand of NW_027362651.1, from coordinate 84,994 downwards.
CCGTTGCTCTTTGCAACCTATATCTGAAGCGGATCAAGCGTGGCCAGAACAGCAGCCACTTGGGCACCAAATGCTTGACCAGACATATGATGACCTCCCATGCAGTCCATTGGCAACAGCAGTTGAAAGGCCCACATCAAAGAAAAAGGCGGACTTCTTCTTGCTCCTCATCTGGGATCTCCAACCCCACTATACCTCCAGTCCTCTCAAAAACCTGCACTGCGAGGAATGAAGGTATAGCAATAGGTGTCCCAAGTACTTGCAGCCAATCTGCTTGCAGTACACCACCATCTGATTTTAGCAGGCAAATTTCCCTACCCCAGTTGCTGAACCGTAAAAAGAAATTTGGTCCCATCCATCCACATGCTCAGCATCTGAATGCTAGCTTGGCCAAACTGCTAGCACTGCAACTGCTGCCTTTTCAGCTGTTAGACTCTGCCCCCTTTGCATAATATTGTGGAATGTGCTGTACCTCAGTGGCAGGTTCCAAAACGCCATTTCTTTTCACAGAAGACCATTCCGGCTCTCTACCGGCATGTGGAAGGCAATGTTCTGGCCTCGTTGGACAGGGCAGTCAGCAGTAAGCTGCATATTACCGCTGAGTCATGGTCCAGCAGTCATAGGCAGGGATGTTACCTTTCCTTCATGGCACACTGGGTAACTCTGCTGGCAGCTGGGAAGGATGCAGGACAGGGTTCAGTAATGTTGGAGCTTGTTCCACCACCACGCCTCCAAAATGCTAGTGGTGATTCTGCCACAGCTTTCTCCTCCACCCCCTCCTCTTGTTTTTCCTCTATGGCCTCTTCTGCAGATTTGTCCTCTGAACCAGCAGTGCTCCATAAGCATTCAAGGGGCTATGCAAGGAGCACTGGGGCAGAGATTCTGTCAGCTCTGCAGGAGCAGGCTCAGAGGTGGTTGACGCCACGCCAGATTCATCCAGGAATGGTTGTAGTGACAATGGCACCAACCTTCTCTCCGCCCTCTGACAGGGACACTTGGCCTATGTTCCATGTTTGGCACACATCCTGAATTTGGTGGTGCAGCGGTTCTTGAGTAGGTATCCAGGCTTACAGGATCTCCTGAGGCAGGCCAGAAAAGTCTGTGGTCATTTCCTCTGGTCATACAATGCCAGTGCGTGGCTGGCTGACATTCAAAGGGAATGCAACCTGCCCACCAACCGCCTCATTTGTGACATGACCACCAGGTGGAACTCAACGTTGGCAATGCTGCAGCAGCTGCACACACAGTAGAGGGCCATCAATGAGTACCTGTGTAAGTATGGCACCAGGACAGGGCCAGGGGATCTTGGCTTCTTTTCGGCACTCCAGTGGCTACTGATCAAGGATGCATGCACTGTCCTGTCACCATTTGAGGAGGCCACAAGGATGGTGAGCAGCGACAATGCATGCACTGTCCCTCTTGTCTTCCTGTTGGAGCACATGCTTCATCGAAAAATGGACAGGGTACTAATGGCAGAACAGCGGGAGGAAGAGGAGGACTTCCTTAACTATCAAGGTCCCCCTTTATCCACATAGTATTCCTGCGGGTCTGCTAAATTCACAGAAAGAAGAGGAGGAGGATCATGTCAGCATGGATGTGGAGGATAACACTCAGCAGGGTATGGTCTTCAAGGTATGGTTTTCAGTCCCCAGAAATCCAAGGTATTGTACGTGGCTGGGAGGAGGTTGTTACGGATCATGTGATCCTTAGTGACCCAGAGGACTAAGAATCAAATGCCTCTGCAAACTTACGCTGCATGGCCTCCCTGATTCTGCAAAGCCTGCGAAAGGACCCTAGGATTTGTGGTATCAAGGAGAGGGATCAATGCTGGCTGGTAACCCTTCTTGATCCACGTTACAATGGTAAGGTTGCAGAACTCATCCTGCCTTTGCAGAGGGAGCAGAGGATGAAACATCTTCAGGAGGCCTTGAAGAAAGGTTTGTGCAATGCATTTCCTGACCCCGGGAGGTTACAATTTTCTGGTGCTGGACAAAGTGTTGCTAAGGCTTTGTTCAGTCAGAGGAAGAGCAGTGGAGAAGGTGGCCAGCTGACCGATGCCTTTAGACAATTTTTCAGTCCTCAGCGCCAAGGTCTGATCGATTCAAGCAACCATCACCAGCGTCTGCATTACATGGTGCAGGAATATCTAGGGGCAAGAGCATACTTGGAGACTTTTCCAGCAGAGCATCTACTGGGCTACTGGGTCTTGAGGATGGACCACTGGCCAGAACTTGCTCAATATGCAATTGAGCTACTGGCCTGTCCTGCATCCAGCGTTCTTTCTGAACGCACATTCAGTGCTGCTGGAGGGTTTGTAATGGATCATAGAGTGCACCTGTCCACAGACTCCATTAATAGGCTCACATTCATAAAAATGAATAAGTCTTGGATCAGCAGCTATCAAGCACCTGATGCTGATGTAACTGAATTTTCTATGGATGTGGGATTGTCAGGGCTGGCTCAGCCCTTCCTTCTCTGAGCTGGCCACTCAGCTGTCAGCTAATTGCCAGCTCTCATCTCTCCCCACAGTTACCCAGCTGTTCCTGATCCTGCTCGTCTGACCTGCCTACTTAAAGCTGTCCAGCTCACTTCATCTCTGCCTTCGCCTTGGTCACAGCACAAGAAACCATCTCCTGCATTCCTGTTTAAAGACTGGCTTTTCTGACATCCCTTCTGGCTCCTTATCCTGCTTGCTGTTCCTCTACTTAGATCCCTGACTTCTGGCCTGGCTGATTACCCTATCCGGTTACTGGACTGGCTATGCTTTGACTATGCCTACTCTATTTACCTTTTTATTTTTATTAATAAATAAGTCTGATATTAATGTACTTCTGTCTCGGTCTAGTTCATGGTTTCTAACAGTAGGCGAAGGCCATGAATTCAGAAGATACAGTCAATCCACTTGTTGGTAATATTTTTTCCAGATTGGATGAGCAAGATCACCGCATGGATCAGTTTGCCATGGCATTGCAAATGCTCCTGAGTAGCACGGCTCACCTGAAATCCCCCACTGTGGCTGCTCCGGTACAACCTGAGTCACAGGCCATTCCTACTGCAGCACCAGTCTCTGTGCAGGCACCCGCCTCGAGTATTACCTCTATAAGAGGTATGTCTGGTTTCGCTCCGCTTCCCCAGCGAATTGGGGTGATCCAGTTCAATGCAGAGGGTTTCTCAATCAGGTTGAGAGATACTTTGAGATGCTGCCCCAGGCGTTTCCCACGGATAGAAACAGAGTAGGTTTCGTGATACCTTTGCTTTCTGAGAGAGACTTGACCTGGGCTAACTCTCTATGGGAGATGCAAAAACCTGTTGTCTTAAGTTACCCTGATTTTGTGGCCTCGTTTAAAAGGGTATTTGATGTTCCCGCACGCTCCGCTTCTGCTGCCAAGTGCCTCATGTCCATCAAACAGAATACGAGAACTGTTGCCAACTACGCCATTGAATTCCGTACTCTGGCAGCAGAGGTTGCTTGGAACAATGAGGCCCTCGTGGCTGCTTTTTCTTATGGTCTCTCGGATTCCATCAAGGATGAGATAGCAGCAAAGACTTTCTTTTAAGGAGCGCTTGCGAAATCCTCCTGTACGTTTGCCTCCGAGCTTTGCAGTCCCACCCGTGACTCCCTCACCTTCCATGCCTCCTGGTACCAAGTCGGTCAGTGAAGATGAACCCATGCACTTGGGCTTCACGCGTCTCTCTGCGGATGAGAGAGCCTTTAGGAGGAGGGAAAGATTGTGCCTTTATTGTGGCCAGGCAGGTCAATTTTTGAAGTCTTGTCCTACCCGTCCTGGGAACACCCGAACCTTGAGGTCCTGTCATGGACAGACCTTAGGTGGCATTGTGTCATCCCCAGTTATCCAGAAGGATAAGCCCCTGGTTTTGGTCACCCTTTCTTGGGCTAAGTCGTCTATCGTGATACAGGCTCTAATCGACTGGGGCTGCAGGCCTGTTCATTGATGCTGCCTTTGTATCAAAGCACTCGATTCCACTGCAGCTGCGTGACACTCCACTTGCCATTGAGGCTCTTGGCGGGAGACCTCTACAGCCTGCCCATGTGACTCATGAGACGGTTCCGTTTTCCATGGCCGTATGGGCGCTTAACCATGAGATAATCCAATTCCAAGTTATTTTGTCACCTAAGTTTACGCTGGTTATTGGTTATCCTTGGTTACAGATGCACAACCACTCTTTTGATTGGCTCCATGCTGAGGTTCTGTCCTGGTCACCAAAATTCGGTGAGACATGCTTCCGGAAGGTAGCCAAGGTCCTGTGCACCTCTTCATTCTCCTCCCTGCCAGAGGAGAACCGCAATTTTAGCGATGTCTTTGACAAAGGTCAAGCGGGTAGTTTGCCTCCACACCAGCCATATGATTGCGCAATTGACCTTCAACCTGGTGCCATACCCCCTCATGGCCAGGTTTAATCTTTGTCGGTCTTGGAGGATAAAGCCATGGAGGAGTATGTTGCAGACCCACTTTGTCGAGGTTTAATCCGCAAATCCTCATCTCCTGCTGGTGCCATAATTTTCTTTGTAAAGAAGAAGAGCGGTGAACTGAGACCTTGTATTGATTATAGGGGTCTCAATCGTTTCACGATTAAGAATGCCTACCCGATTCCATTGATTACTGAGTTATTTGACCGCCTCAAGGGAGCAACGGTTTTCATGAAGCTTGATTTGAGAGGGGCTTACAATCTCGTGAGGTTTAACAATGTCCCCCGGGGTTTGTTATTTGATGATATCTTCATATTTTCCAAGTCCCTGGAGAGACACCACACAGATGTCTGTCGTGTGCTTCAGAAACTAAGAGAGAACAATCTCTATTGTAAACTGGAGAAGTGTGAGTTCCATCGGGAACAGATTAAATTCCTGGGCTATGTCATTTCCACTGCTGGTTTTTCGATGAACCCAGAGAAACTTTTGGCAGTCCTACAGTGGCCTCGACCCATGGGTTTATGTCCTCTGCAGCGTTTCCTGGGTTTTGCCAACTATTACGTTTATTCGTAACTTCTCGTCTCTTGTCAAGCCCCTGACTGATATGACCAGAAAAGACGGTAACCCACAGAGTTGGTTTCCGGAGTCCATTAAGGTCTTTGAGAGTCTCAAGGCTGCCTTTGTTTCTGCTCCTGTGTTGGCACATCCAGATCCTACATTACCTTTTATCCTTGAGTTTGATGCTTCTGAGACTGGTGTTGGCGCCCTTCTGTCTCATCGTCCCACCTCTGAGAGCGCTTTGCATCCTTGTGGCTACTTTTCCAAGAAATTGTCACCTGCGGAGTGCAATTACGAGATTGGTGACAGAGAGCTGTTGGCAATCATTTTAGCCCTGAAAGAATGGAGACATCTCCTCGAAGGTACCACTGTACCGGTTCTCATTCTTACTGACCATAAGAATCTCACATTCTTGTCTGAGGCTAAACGCCTCTCTCCCAGAAGGGCGCGATGGGCTCTTTTCTTGTCCAGTTTCAATTACATTGTCTCATTCTTACCCGGTACTAAGAATTGAAGAGCTGACGCCTTGTCACAACAATTTTCCCCCGCTTCTAAGTTGGAGTTGGTTCCAGTTCCTGTGATTCCTCCTGATTGTATTCTGGCTATGGTTCGCACCAGTCTTACTTCTCTTTTGGGTGACAAAATTCTTGCTGAACTCTGGCTTGGCTGACTACCCAATCCGGTTACTGGTCTCTGGCTATGCTTTGACTACGCTTACTCTATATACCTTTTTATTTTTGTTAATAAACAAGTGTGATTTTACTGTACTTCTGTCTCATTCTGGTTCATGGTTTCTGACAGGGATCCATTAAAGACTGCCTATGCTGAGTGACTATCCTATTTCTCCTCAATCTTGATGATGCTAGCTACTAACAATATTTTTGGTTTAGGGCACCACCACCTGTTTAACAGGGGCATGTAATTACAATTCTTGATATAATATTTCACAACAGGGCCCGTTCCTGCGCCCAACAAGAGTGTCTGTGAGGGTTTACAGTGTTGTGGCACCACCACCACCCAAGGCCCAATTTTTATGCCCCTGTTTAACAGGGGCATGTAATTACAATTCTTGATATAATATTTCACAGCAGGGCCCGTTCCTGCGCCCAACAAGAGTGTCTGTGAGGGTTTACAGTGTTGTAACACCACCACCACCCAAGGCCCAATTTTTATGCCCCTGTTTAACAGGGGCATGTAATTACAATTACAATTCCCCTGGGGCAGGACCCGGCTCCCCAAACACTTTTTATGGCAATAACTTGCATGTAAGCCTTTAAAATTAGCATTTTTGATTTTTCACATTCGTGTCTCATAAACTTTAATGGTGTTCACGCGTTCAAACTAATTTTTTGCCTGTTCGCATGTTCTGCTGCAAACCGAACCAGGGGGTGTTTGGCTCATCCCTAAACAGGAACACAGGAGAGCGTCTTTAGAGATGTGACCAAGGTGAATGCAGAGATCATCTGGGCTGGACGGCTTAAGTAGGCAGGACTGACAAGCAGGATATCAACAGGTGAGTCACTGTGGAGAGATAGGAGCTGGCAAATAGGCCGACAGCTGAGTGGCCAGCTCAGAGAAAGAAGGGCTGAGCCCAGCCCTGACAGTTCCACTCAAAACAGGCCTCACCATGGTCAACCATAGAAGAAAGTGGCGTCCCCCAGTGTTCTGTCCTGGGACCAATCCTATTTAATTTATACATAAATGACCTGGAGGATGGAATAAACAGCTCATTCTCTGTAATAATGCTTTTGGATGGCAAAAATATGAATGCAATCTACTCCCTTAGGGGAGAACCTCTGAGGGAATTTAGGATGGAAAAGGACCTGGGGGTCCTAGTAGATGATAGGCTCAGCAATGGCATGCAGTGCCAGGCTGCTACAAGCAAAGCAAACAGAATATTGGCATGCATTAAAAAGGGATTAACTCCAGAGATAATTCTCCCACTCTATAAGACACTGGTCTGGCCGCACCTGGACTATGCCATCCATTTCTTGGCTCCAGTCCTCAGGAAGAATGTGCTGGAAATGGAGCAAGTCCAGAGAAGGGCAACAAAACTAATTAAGGGACTGGAGGACTGAATAGGACTGAATGGGCAAAAGATCAGACATTTGTCCAAATGCCATAACAGTCTGGACTGAACATTTGCCCATCCCTACACAGTGCTGCCTTTATTTTTTAGAACAATGTTATACTTTACTGCGCTTTGCACAAAGGAATATTTGTACCCTTTTGACCCACCTCACCATAAGATGACTAGCTGTCCTAACCTTATGTAATATAGAAAATTCAGCTTTTCTTACCTGGGTATAACCATATATATTCAGCAGCTGTGCCATTTGGAGGGTGGTGTCAGAATTGAGATCTCCAATGAAACCAGCCAGGGCACCCCGCTCCATACAGGAATAATTTGGAGCTTCCTTTGTATGTCCAGACAATATCTGTAGAACGTCTTTTATAGCTTTATTCACATGTCCACAAGAATCATACACATGGTATCCCAGAGTTACGTTGGGCAGAATATCTGGACTGCTGTTTATCTCATCAATAGCAAATATAAAAGCCAGGAGATGTCTGTATTCTCTCCGGTAAACACTGCAGAAAATTGATAGTTTTGCATTGGTCTACAGTATAAGAATTTAAGCAGAAATTCTTTATGGCAAAATGTATAACAGATTTCAACTACAGATCTATAGTGGGATTGATGGTCGTCTGCATTGCTCCCTGAAACATATAATGAAATTAAATCATTTCTGCACTTATATGAGATATAGAAGTGCTTGGCTATTTACGAGGTATAGAGGACCTCAGCTGTAGCCCCTGATATTACCAGGTAGCCTCACATTATATTCAGTATATGTAATGCTACAGAAGAAGGTAAGAGAATGCAGACTTACTAGAGGAAAGGGTCAGAGACTACAGACATGCCATAGGAGACAGTCAGGACCAGAGATAAGACAATCTTCCTGGGTTTAGTCTGTGAAAAGTTTCCCAAATCTTGTTTTTGAACTGTCAGCAAACCCCCTGAAGTCTATGGAGGTGAATCTTGTTTTTTAGTTCTGTGCATTTCCAGAGCTAATAGGCAAACTATTGTCAAACAAAAAGGCATGGGAACTGGCCACTGCCATAATGAGGGGGGGGGGGGGTTGTACCAATACCATAATAATAAAAAAGTGTCTCTCCTTACACAGTATTTTCAGCTCTCCACACATTATTAATATGGATGATGTAAGCCTAACTTTTTTTCAGAGAGTGAGTTGGGTTATTGGTCTTCTTATATTATTGGCACTTGTGACCAGGGTATTGGCTAGCGATGAGGTTTTGGTTTGGTCTGAACCCAGATTTGGACCAAATTTTGCTTGTGTGGAGGTTAGGCAAACGACTGAACTAATTTTGAGTGTGGCCCGGTCAAACCTCCGGCACCAGCTGAAAATTATAAATTTGGCATCAGTATTACTACCACTGATAAATGTGACCACTTCCCTTCTGACTGCTTCTTAGGAAACCAGCATGCCACCAACATAATCTGCTTCATCATTCATTCGTGTTGGCGGGTTGGATCAGAAATGTTGGACAAACTAATTAATGATGAATTTACACTGTGGGGTTTTTTTGTGCTAAAAAAAGGACTTGTCAAAAACTGTGTTGTGTTTATTTTTTCACCTATTCTATGAATGAATATGTCTACTGTGTATCTCCTACTCATTCACATAGGTGGGAGGGCGTGTATCTTGGGTTTCCAGTTTCCAATAGGCCCCCAGCATGCAGACCCCCACAACCACCAGACCAGGGTTGTGGGAAAGAGACTCTTGTCTTCATCATTCTGGTGCTTTGCCAGTGGCCTAATGTCAAGGTACCCCCCATGCTGAGGGTATGTGGCCTGTTATGGTTCAGGTGGGGAGGCTGAATTCTCACTTTTTCTGGCCTGACAGGGGCTATGATCATATGTAGTAAATGCCACATGTGGATTTTGAGTGGAAATTTTGCCTGAATTTTCCCATTAAAATCAATACCAGACCTTACTGGTCTGGTATGAATATTTATGGGGGTGGGCATATGCCATTTTTTTGGGTGACCCTTGACATCCTTATCAGAACCTCATCAGGGTAAAGGGTCATTTATGCATCCTTAGGGGGAATTATACACTTTTTTATGTGGGGTCCACCATTAACATCTATACCAGATCCCCTCACCTGGGATAAGAGTCTGCTATAGATTAGGTAAACCCTCAGATGATTGGTAGGTGGCTGGAGCTGTAATTTGCCAGCAATTTAAACAGCATTTTTTCCATTTGTAAATGTTAATGTTGCTGTAGTAGGTTGTATACAATATGCTGATGCGCCACTTCAGCAGCAGGGTCAGGGCATCCCCAAGACGTGTTAGTTATATTTTTCCCTCTTTTTTAACTCTGTCTATGTTACCTCAAAGAGTCTAATCAACCCCCAAACACACACACACACCCACACTCACAGTTTTTTTGTTTTTTGTTTTTTTACCTTTGACAACAAAACAATCCACCCATGTTGTAGAGTTCAGGAGAAGGGGAGACATTCTTTAGTTTAGCAAAAGAAACGTGGCAGGGCTGACACCATTCCTTGTTATTTCATTTAACAAATAGAACGGTATTGTCAGTCCACAACAGGAACAGATCAATGGGCATTTTTCTGTGACTGCGTTGTCTTTAATCCTTTCACTGCTTGAGCCACATTTGTGTGAAATATTAAAATGTCTGACAATTAGTTACATAGTAGGTGAGGTCAAAAAAAGACAAAAATCCATCAAGTCCAACCAATTTATGTAATTATAGGTCAGAATTACATTGTATACCCCTGTATGTTGCGGTCGTTCAGGTGCTTATCCAATAGTTTCTTGAAACTATCGATGCCCCCCGCTGAGACCACCGCCTGTGAAAGGGAATTCCACATCCTTGCCACTCTTACAGTAAAGAACCCTCTACGTAGTTTAAGGTTAAACCTCTTTTCTTCTAATTTTAATGAGTGACCATGAATCTTGTTAAACTCCCTTCCACAAAAAAGTTTTTTTCCCTATTGTGGGGTCATCAGTATGGTATTTGTATATTGAAATCATATCCCCTCTCAAGCATCTCTTCTCCAGAGAGAATAAGTTCAGTGCTCGCAACCTTTCCTCATAACTAATATCCTCCAGACCCTTTATTAGCTTTGTTGCCCTTCTTTGTACTCGCTCCATTTCCAGTACATCCTTCCTGAGGACTGGTGCCCAGATATGGACAGCATACTCCAGGTGCGGCCGGACCAGAGTCTTGTAGAATGGCAAGAATAATCGTTTTATCTCTGGAATTAATCCCCTTTTTAATGCCAATATTCTGTTTGCTTTGTTAGCAGCAGCTTGGCCATTGCTGAGCCTATCATCGACTAGAATCCCCAGGTCCTTTTCCATCCTAGATTCCCCCAGAGGTTCTCCCCCCAGTGTATAGATTGTATTCATATTTTTGCCACCTAAATGCTTTATTTTACATTTTTCTACATTGAACCTCATCTGCCATGAAGTTGCCCACCCCATTAATTTGTTCAGATCTTTTTGCAAGGATTCCACATCCTGTGGAAAAGTTATTGCCCTGCTTAGCTAAGTATCATCCGCAAATATAGAGATTGAACTGTTTACCCCATCCCATAGGTCATTTACAAACAAATTAAACAGGAATGGTCCCAGCACAGAACCTTGGGGGACCCCACTACCCACCCCTGACCATTCTGAGTACTCCCCATTTATCACCACCCTCTGAACACACCCTTGTAGCCAGTTTTCAATCCATGTACTCACCCTATGGTCCATGCCAACGGACCTTATTTTGTACAGTAAACGTTTATGGGGAACTGTGTCAAATGCTTTTGCAAAATCCAGATACACCACGTCTACGGGCCTTCCTTTATCTAGATGGCAACTCACCTCTTCATAGAAGGTTAATAGATTGGTTTGGCAAGAACGATTCTTCATGAATCCATGCTGATTACTGCTAATGATACCATTCTCATTACTAAAATCTTGTATATAGTCCCTTATCATTCCCACCAAGAGTTTACATACTATTGATGTTAGGCTAACTGGTCTGTAATTCCCAGAGATGTATTTTGGGCCCTTTTTAAATATTGGTGCTACATTGGCTTTTCTCCAATCAGCTGGTACCATCCCAGTCAGTAGGCTGTCAGTAAAAATTAGGAACAATGGTCAGGCAATTACTTGACTGAGTTCCCAAAGTACCCTTGGGTGCAAGCCGCCTGGTCCTGGTGATTTATTAATGTTAAGTTTCCCAAGTCTAAACCCCCTCAAACATTATATATTTTCTGAAAGCAAAGACCCTGTCATATTAGTGGAGCTGTTTATCAAACACATATTTTCAGTAAAAAATACACTAAAAGTAATGTTACGGCACACAAACGAAATGTGATAGTCAACTTTTTGGTAAAATATTAAAAATGAGGTTGTTCCGAGTAAATAGAAACCCAACATGTAAAGCCTTAAAATTGTGCATGCCGGTGAAAAGATAAATGTCATGCAGGCCATCAGAAACAGAAATACTATATAATGTTATTGTGGTGCCCTAAAATTCATGTCCAACCAAAACCTTTTTTCTTTTGGACAGCCACTGTCCAGGGCTCCATTAGAGAGATTTTCCCTCACTTCCTGTCCTGCAGATAACAGTTTTACCAGACAGGAAGAGAGGAAAAATCTGCAATAGGGACAAGGACAGAAATACAAGGCTGACAGGGATTCTAGCCTTCCAGTACTTTACTAAAAATGGTGTTTATTTCTGTTCTGCTATTGGAGAGATTCCCTCACTTTCTATGGTATAAAATTATCTTCAGGACAGGAAGTGAGGGGAATCTCTCTAATGGAGCCCCAGATAGGAGTAAAAACCTGACAGGGATTTTTTATCCTTCCCCACTCAATTTGAAAGTGAAAAAAAGGGTATGGAGTCAATAAGGGCCAAAGTCATTGAAGGTCCCATTTATACTTGTGCATTGTGGTAACACATAATAATGCATGACAAAGCACCTTCTCTATGGGCAGTGCAATGCGGTGTCATTCATTGTGAATTGCACCACAATGCATTGTACAGTAGATCCCAACACACAATACAGCTCTAGGCACCATAATACACATAACATGATCTGTGGTGTGCTGCCTTATTAAAAAAAGGAATTGCATGTTTTTTTTCCACCATTGTGGTGCATTGGCAGCTATTCATAATGAATGAATGTGACCATTAATACCCGGTTTTCATGAACATATTTTTATATAAATGCAGTGTAACAGACTGAATGAGTCCTGCACATTATCACACATATCTCCTAAAGACACATCTCTGTAGATCAGATTGGAAGATTTGCTCTTCATATTTTACTTACGCTGAACACATGAGATGTTTAATAAGATTTCCCTTCTGTCGCCACTGTTTCACTACAGAATTTACAGAGAATATCCCTCCTATAATGATGTCTCCATCCTGAGAATACTTGTACTCAAATGTATAAATCTTCATAGTCATATCACAGCGGTGAGCAGAGTTCTGGGTGTCAGATGTGCAGGGGGTCACACACAAAGACAACAACCACAATATTCTAAGTAGATATCTGAAGACAACATGGCCGAGTCTCTGATAGACTCCAATGAGTTCTTCCTCTTCTCCTGACTTCATTATCACTGACATCAGCCCAGGATCCTGACACTGACTTCATGGCTCAGCTGAAGGCTGTGAGAGTGTCAGGTTTATAAAGAATAATTCTGTTATTTATTACTGATAGACTGGAATATGAATCTGCTTATAGAGTAGGAAAAAAAGTTCAAACATAAAATACACAGAATCCATCTTTGTCAGCACTGTAGAAAGTGAAGGTTAAAAAAAAAATACATTATGACATATTGTACATGAAGCAGTAAAATGAGAAGTTTGATGGCCAAGAATGCCATGTTTATTATTATTATTATTATTATTATTATTCATACAATTAATTTAATATAATTATAGGTGTAGGGATGAGGTTCAGCAGTTACCATAGATTTGGGGTGAATCTCTGGGATTCAAAACATTTGGGAATCACAAAAAAATTCCAGGTTCACCACAAAAATAGAGAACCTCCTCTAATGTGGCACACAAGGAATGGATGAAGGAATGGATGACCTATCGATGGAAGGGTGAGGTCACAGCAGCTTTATTATCAGTGTTGTTAGGAACAGCTGACAATTCTGTGTAGAAAGAGATTACTATTTTTTTTCATCGGTACATGTCCCCCATGGCAGTGCATAAATCAGAACATTAGCGTGTTACCGGCAATCAGCCCTTTAATCTGCCTTTGTTTGAAGTATGCAACTGGATCGTTTGAAAGACTAAGTGCAAGAAATGTGTGCACCTAAACCACTGCCCGTCATTCTCCAAACCCCCTATCCCAACTGATAAGATAAAAGTTGGCATACACCAGTTAGGCCTATAATCCCTGTTAAAAACTATCCTGTTGCTGGACAATTTTACATTGCTGTATCCTGTGCAGTATCCTAATTCCTAATGAGAATTTTACAATTTGAAATCAGTATAGAAACCTTTTCATGTGAGGCAAGCCAAGGTCTCTATATTGATGTCTGACTTTTTGTGCCTACTACGTTGACAATAAATCTGTGATCCAGCAGATGGTATTGTAGACCTGTTTTTTTTTTTTTTTTTATTTGATGTGTAGTCAGACAAGGCAATGTCCAAAAGCTGAAATTTTCTGCTGCAGAGGGAGTGAAATGTATTAATGACAAAATAAAAAAAATCTCTCCCTACACAGAATTGTCAGCTGTCCCTACAAATTCTGACACACACTAATAATATGGCTGCTGTAAGGCCACCCTTATATAAGAAGAGGTCTAGGTTATCCATTCCTTTACATTATTGGCTCTTGTGATGCAGCTGACTGGGGACAATAAGTTTGCACTGCATTATAGGTTGCCCCTTATTTCTGTTGGTGAACCTGCAAACTTATCAGCTAAAAGTATAAAATGTGCAAACTTTGTGAATGCCGGGGAATTGCTGCAAATTCATTGTAGCGGGGAATCCAAACTTTATACCTATTAACCTGTAATGTCATGAAACCCTGCAGAAACACAGGTATATGGTCAAAAGATAAATAAATAGAATTAACCTTTTTACTATCAGGCCATGTGCTCCATTTTTACACTCAGATGGTCAGACCTTTTTTGCAATTTTTCCATTGCTTTTTTTTCCCTTACAGCTTTCAGAGTTTGTAAAAGACGCCACAAATCATATATTTTCTGAAAGAATATAACCAATAGAATACAAATAAGTTGCTACTGATTTTTAAGGCACAATGACATTTGCGCAAATGTTTATCAAATCAATATTTTCACTAAAATTACACAGAAATCATTATTAGCAGCTAAAAACACAGCACATTTTACAAAATTCCTACTAAATATAAAGGCCAAACTGTATTGAGTTAATAAATAACCAACATTTGTAAATTTTAGATTGTGCCTTTTTGCAAAATGGTGAAACATTGAACATAAACAAAAATGTAAATATCCAAATTTCTCTATAAAAATGTTGAGGTTTTAATTTTTCACTTACAGCTTTCAGAGTTTGTTAAAGACCCCCCATACCATATATTTTCTGAAAGCACATGACCTGTAGAATAAAAAGAAGGTGCTACTGAATTTAACACCCTGTGATATTTGTGCAAATGTTTATCTAAACTATATATTTGCTAAAAATTCTCTAAAATCATTATTAGTGGATATAAACCCAGCAAATTTTACAAAAATTCCTGCTAAATTCCTACAAAATACAAAAGCTAAACCTGTATTGAGTTAATAAATAACAAATCTTTGCAAATTTTAAATTGTGCCTTTTTGCAAAATGATGAAAACGGAACTTACACAAAATTATGAATAACCAAATTTCTCAAAAAATCTGAAGGTTTTCGTTTTTCACTTACAGCTTTCAGAGTTTGCAAAAGACCCTCCAGACTATACTTTTTCTGAAACCATAGGACCAGTAGAATAAAAGGAAGGTGCTACTGATTTTTTTAAGGCCCTGCGATATTTGCGCAAATGTTTACCAAAACAATATTTTTGCTAAAAATGCACTAAAATCATTATTAGCAGGTAAAAACACAGCAAATTTGACAAAGTTCCTTCAAAATATAAAAGCTAAACCTGTATTAAGTTAATAAATAACAAATATTAGTAAATTTAAAATGTTGCCTTTTTGAGAAGTAGTGAAAATGGGGCTTATGCAAAAATGTCTCTAAAGATCTGGAGGTTTTCCTTTTTCACTTAGAGCTTTCAGAGTTTGTAAAAAAAAAAAACAAAACATATATTTTCTGAAAGCACATGGCCAGTACAATAAAAAGAGGGTGCTACTGATTTTTTAAGGCACCACGATATTTGTGCAAATGTTTATCAAACAATATTTTCGCTAAAAATACACTAAAATCATTTATAGTGGATTCATACGTGCCAAAATTTACAAAATTCCGACTAAATTCCTTATAAATATAAAAGTTAAAACTGTATTGAGTTAATAAATGACAAATATTTGTACATTTTAAATTTCACATTTTTGTGAAATGGTGAAAACTGAAGGTACACAAAACTGTAAATAAAAACAATTGACTCTAAAAATCCGGAGGTCACCATTTTTCACTCATGCCGCGTACACACGGCTGGACTTTCTGACAGATTAGTCCGATGGGAGCTTTCGACCGGACATTTTGACCGTGTATATGCCCCATCGGACTTTTTCTGTCGGCATTTCCGACAGACATAGATATAGAACATGTTTAGACTGTTCGCAAGTCCGGCCGTGTGTACAGGGCATTACAGCTTTCAGGATTTAAAAAGACCCCTGAACAATACATTTTCTGAAAGCACATGACCTGTAGAATAAAAAAAGTTCTACAGATTTTTTCTATGAGTTTCATCAGGACGCATTAACTTCTTGCATTAGGGGGAATTACCTTATAAGCTATGACCTGCATAAATACCAAACTAAAGTTGATACTGATACCCAAACTGGCAAGAACCAGTGCTATTTGTTAATACTATAACTTCTATTGACAAATGTCTTTTTGGAGTTTTTTTATCCTTTTTTTTTTCAAAATTCCTCATACCAATCTGAACATCATATATAGCATGTACCGCTGTCATCGCTGGGGTACTAAAGCTCTTGGAGATTCAGAGTAGACCCAGCAATTTGTCCTGTTCACTTTCTTAGCTAGTTGGAGAATACACTTTAAACAATAAGTTGGGATGCTTTTCATCATTACCCTTGCTAAAATATGCTAAACTAAATATAAATAAACAAAGATACTTCTCATTCTTTGGTGTGGTTGAGCAGCTTCTTGCAGTGGCTGACGTGGATCCAGTTGTCTCGTCCCTCAAGCTAACGACCCAGTCACCTGGTTGGAAAGTATGTAAACCCGTTATTGTGTCAGAGTCCAGGAAGGACTCATGAACCCTGTAGTGGACCTTTTGAAGTTCACGTTACAGTGCCTGCACCTACCCCATCAGCTGAGAATGTCGATAGCTGCTGAGAAAACTGCAACCCTGTTTTTGGCTGACCTCCAAACAAACCTTTTATGGAGATAACCCAGACATGTGGGAACTCAATTAACCCTTTTTCACTTTTCACCAACTGTGGTCACTGAACCTGTGTGTGGCTTACCATCTGGGGTTTAATACCTGGAACCATTGACAAAAAGGTTCTTAACGTCTGGGATGGGAGCCTCCTTCACCAGACTGCTGCTTGCTGATTCAAACTCCATCAAAGAAAGACAGTCGTAGAACATGTTGTCCTACTAGGTCACAAACTTGGTTAGAATTAGAAAGGTTAGTATTGTTGGTTTGAAAATGGTCATTATTACCTTTATCTCCCCATTTTCTTCCTCATTACAAACTGGAGGAAGAGATGCAGGGTTTAGAATGGTGCAGAAAAAAACAGCTTATTATAATTTTACCCTCTTTTAGAAGTGTGTATTTCTTTAACTTGCAAAGAAAGGCAACCAATACAATATTCCTGTACTGTACATTGGTAAATTGTCACTGACATTCCCCAAAAACGACAACAAAACCCTCTGTATTTCTTAGTTTTACGTTCCTATAAAAATACAATGGCCACAACGTATAGGAGGGCCACCGCGGTGGGTTCTAACATATTGCTACATACAAACAATTAGAAGATTAAAACATGAGACAAACATTTCGATACAAATGGGAGGGAGATATTACATTTAGTTTCCAAAACTAAAATAAAAAAAAAAAACTAGACGGAATGCTGCCTTCACTCTTTTAACAAAAGAAAAAAATACAATGGGAAAACATGAGAGCAGCTCGAAAACCTTGCATGGGCCAGCCACACAAAGTTGAAAAACAGGCAGGAGAATTGTAACCACACAAACGTTTACTACACATCCATCAACCCACTCATCATTACAGATTTCTGAAGTCACAGCTGTGCTACTTCCAAGGTATTTTTATTCTGGAGTCTCATACCTCCAGACATCAAAAGTACCTTCCAAGGGAATACACCTTACTGTGCCCTCTGACCATGCCAATCTTTAAGGGGTCTCATGTCCGGAGCTCCAAATGCAGACCTCATTTGCAGTGCAGCTGTCTGACTGGTGTGGAGCCTAATTTTTTTTCCTCCAATGCATGGACGGCAACATTACCCATGACAATTCAAATCGCTTTTTTTGGCGGACTCTGGTCCAGAAGAACCCTGTGCTTTATTTTTCGGAGCGGTTATTGTTTTGCGCCTTTATCACTATAATTGGCCCCTGGACTTCTGATTATTATACACGGCCTGACCGGGGCTGCTAGAGTACTACTCCTCACGTTTTATGCTAATACAATCGCGCACTGGAATTCCAACTATTATAAACGTCCCCCGACTGATCTCACAATATACAACCCTCTAAATGTGTTTGTCAGACAACTACAAAGCACCATGAAATCCTCTACTATTCAAAACAGTATTATGGCTTCTATCTGTACCTAGATGTTACAACAATAACGTAGATGCCTCCCGTTTACTCTCTACCCAAAACTGTATTACAGTATAAAACTTTGCAAAACAACTAGAATTAAATTAAAAAAACAAAGTGATTTCCATCGTCCTTCCAAACACAAGTACCTTTGTCCACATGTTTGTTTCAAAAGACCCCAAGCCTCTCCCACCAACTTCCTGTTGATACATCACATCCTGCAAAGAACTTCCTGTTATCTGCTGATCTCTAAAAACTCATCTAACTGGTTTATTTACATATCAATGGACAGGGAGGGGGAAGGGACGGGGGAGCCTGGCTTCCCTGAACTTCGTATTATGTCTATTACACAAAAAAAAGCTATGGCTACCCCCTCTGGACTTTATAACATCATATAGGAAACTTCAACATGTCTAAAAAAACTTTTGTTCAGGAAAGGGTGGAATAAACCCTCATATTGCAAATGGGAGGGAATCCCCCTCCACTCCCAATGCAGTGGGCAGTCAGACCACAAGTTTTTAGACCGAAATACCATACAACAACAATGCAACTAAAGCCAAAAGCTGAAACTCCTGCAAAAAGATGGCTCGCCCTCACTAAATGCTGAAACCTGGCCCAAAAGCAGAGCAATTCCACCCAAAACCAAAACACAGCAGACACAAAATGGCAGTTGCAGCAAACGAAAATCAGGCAACGACAAAATGGTGGATGAAATCCAGACTACAGCAAAATGGCCGACAAAAGCCAGACCACGACCACATGGTAGATGAAATCTGGACTATAACAAAATGGCTGACCTTAACAAATGAAAAAAAAAATCCCGCCAAAACCAACACAAACCGATATTTCTTCACTAGAAAACCAAAATTTCTCCCCACAAAAACTGACTACACAATTGAGACACCAAAGGAACACTTAACCGTAGACAAACACTTTGGGCTACATCAACTAGGGCCCATAGGAGGCCTAAAACACAGGCTCTTTAACCAAACAACACATCCGAAAACACCAAAGTTACATAAAACACAAAATAACACGGCTCAAACATACACTCTTGTTCCCAAATACAAAACAATACTCTGCTCTGAAAGTTGGAAGGTCAACAGATACACGGGACCCAGACAATGCTGCTTGCATGCTTGATCTTTTCATCTCAAAACAAAAGAACTCTCCCCATGCTATTGCCTATAATCCTGAAAATTGTCCCAACAATGCATGGCCGCCCTTCCCTCCTCAGCCACATGGCCACTTCAATATGCGGCAGCCATTTTCAAAAGCAACTTCAAACAGAACCTTTTCTAATCGACTATCAAAGTCCACCAAACCATCTGTGTCTTGAGTCAGTTGTACAATCTACTTGTTGGTCCCATACTTAGGTAATAATCACAATTCCTACATTTCTATTTCTCATATACATCACAAACTTATTACACAACATACAGTTACTTCTCAGCCTGCTCAGTCAATCACAACATACAGTTACTTATACAAACATTTTAGGTTGTATTAAATGGGTGCTATAGAGGAGGTAAGTATCCCAAACAATACCGACAAACATACAATTAAAATCCCGCCATTATACCAAAAGATGAATCATTTGTTATTTTGCAAAGCAGAACCTCCCTAACACATCGGACAGAGAAAACCAATCCCTTTGCCTCAGGACAACAAAATATTTCAAACAGTTTGATGTCCTGGACTGGGATCCGCTCTCCCCCCTCCTGATCCGATGTGTAGGAGGTTCTGTTCTCTCAATAATATCCTGGCTCCCCATTGTTACTGAAATTCTGCTATACACTATGCGTAATCCATGTCACTTTCAGCCTTTTGGTATAATACATCTTAGTACAACACTGTTTCCCGTATCTTCCCAAGTAACACAGACATGATCACCATCCTTACATCCACAGTTCCACAGCTCCACCAACTGACCTGCTGATCATCGGAGAAATCTTTATTTATAGAACAATAGAGCTTGGTTGCTTCACAAATCAGCCAATCAAGCACAGGCAGCCAGGAGGAGTTATACAAATCTCAACCAATGAACAATGACTAGGGGAGTCTTATGGGCGTGTCTGGGCAGGGGCAGTGTGTATGATTCCCCACTCCCTGTACCTGTAAGCTACCATCTTCAGCTAGACAAAGGAAGCCACATGGCTGGTCTTGAAATCATGGATGCTGTCCCCAGCCAGAACAATTCAAAGACTCCTGTTTCTTACCGTTGGTGTGAATCCTTATTCTGCATTGTTCAGAGAACACCCCATACCCAGATTATACTACCGTTCCTGAGTAAGGGAGATTATCTGCAGGAACATCCCATATACGGATTATATTACCGTTCCTGAGTATGGGAGATTATCTGCAGGAACATCCCATACCCGGATTATACTACCGTTCCTGAGGGTGGGGGATTATCTGCAGGAACACCCCATACCCGGATTATACTACCATTCCTGAGGATGGGAGATTATCTGCAGGAACACCCCATACCCAGATTATACTACCGTTCCTGAGATTGGGAGATTATCTGCAGGAACACCCCATACCCAGATTATACTACCGTTCCTGAGGATGGGGGATAATCTGCAGGAACACGCCATACCCGGATTATACTACCATTCCTGAGAATGGGGGATTATCTGCAGGAACATCCCATACCCGGATTATACTACCATTCCTGAGGATGTGGGATTATCTGCAGGAACACCCCATACCCGGATTATACTACCGTTCCTGAGGATGGGGGATTATCTGCAGGAACCTCCCATACCCGGATTATACTACCGTTCCTGAGGATGTGGGATTATCTGCAGGAACACCACATACCCGGATTATACTACCATTCCTGAGGATGTGGGATTATCTGCAGGAACACCCCATACCCGGATTATACTACCGTTAGCGAGGATGGGGGATTATCTGCAGGAACACGCCATACCAAGATTATACTACCATTCCTGAGGATGGGGGATTATCTGCAGGAACACCCCATACCCAGATTAGACTACCGTTCCTGAGGATGGGGGATTATCTGCAGGAACACCCCATACCCGGATTATACTACCGTTCCTAAGGATGGGAGATTATCTGCAGGAACATCCCATACCCGGAATATACTACCGTTCCTGAGGATGGGGGATTATCTGCAGGAACACCCCATACCCGGATTATACTATCGTTCCTGAGGATGGGGGATTATCTGCAGGAACACCCCATACCCGGATTATACTACCGTTCCTGAGGATGGGGGATTATCTGTAGGAACACCCCATACCCTGATTATACTACCGTTCCTGAGGATGGGGGATTATCTGCAGGAACACCCCATAGCCGGATTATACTACCGTTCCTGAGGATGGGAGATTATCTGCAGGAACATCCCATACCCGGATTATACTACCGTTACTGAGGATGGGGGATTATCTGCAGGAACACCCCATACCCGGATTATACTACAGTTCCTGAGGATGGGAGATTATCTGCAGGAACACCCCATACCCGGATTATACTACCGTTCCTGAGATTGGGAGATTATCTGCAGGAACCTCCCATACCCGGATTATACTACCGTTCCTGAGGATGGGGGATTATCTGCAGGAACACCCCATACCCAGATTAGACTACCGTTCCTGAGGATGGGGGATTATCTGCAGGAACACCCCATACCCGGATTATACTACCGTTCCTAAGGATGGGAGATTATCTGCAGGAACATCCCATACCCGGAATATACTACCGTTCCTGAGGATGGGGGATTATCTGCAGGAACACCCCATACCCGGATTATACTACCGTTCCTGAGGATGGGGGATTATCTGCAGGAACACCCCATACCCGGATTATACTACCGTTCCTGAGGATGGGGGATTATCTGTAGGAACACCCCATACCCTGATTATACTACCGTTCCTGAGGATGGGGGATTATCTGCAGGAACACCCTATACCCGGATTATACTACCGTTCCTGAGGATGGGAGATTATCTGCAGGAACATCCCATACCCGGATTATACTACCGTTACTGAGGATGGGGGATTATCTGCAGGAACACCCCATACCCGGATTATACTACAGTTCCTGAGGATTGGAGATTATCTGCAGGAACACCCCATACCCGGATTATACTACCGTTCCTGAGATTGGGAGATTATCTGCAGGAACCTCCCATACCCGGATTATACTACCGTTCCTGAGGATGGGGGATTATCTGCAGGAACATCCCATACCCGGATTATACTACCGTTCCTGAGGATGGGAGATTATCTGCAGGAACAGCCCATACCCGGATTATACTACCGTTCCTGAGGATGGGAGATTATCTGCAGGAACACCCTATACCCGGATTATACTACCGTTCCTGAAGATGGGGATTATCTGCAGGAACCTCCCATACCTGGATTATACTACCGTTCCTGAGGATGGGGGATTATCTGCAGGAACATCCCATACCCAGATTATACTACCGTTCCTGAGGATGGGGGATTATCTGCAGGAACATCCCATACCCAGATTATACTACTGTTCCTGAGGATGGGGGATTATCTGCAGGAACACCCCATACCCAGATTATACTACCGTTCCTGAGGATGGGGGATTAGCTGCAGGATCACCCCATACCCAGATTAGACTACCGTTCCTGAGGATGGGGGATTATCTGCAGGATCACCCCATACCCGGATTATACTACCGTTCCTGAGGATGGGAGATTATCTGCAGGAACATCCCATACCCGGAATATACTACTGTTCCTGAGGATGGGGGATTATCTGCAGGAACACCCCATACCCGGATTATACTACCGTTCCTGAGGATGGGAGATTATCTGCAGGAACACCCCATACCCAGATTATACTACTGTTCCTGAGGATGGGGGATTATCTGCAGGATCACCCCATACCCAGATTAGACTACCGTTCCTGAGGATGGGGGATTATCTGCAGGATCACCCCATACCCGGATTATACTACCGTTCCTAAGGATGGGAGATTATCTGCAGGAACATCCCATACCCGGAATATACTACTGTTCCTGAGGATGGGGGATTATCTGCAGGAACACCCCATACCCGGATTATACTACCATTCTTGAGGATGGGGGATTATATCTGCAGGAACACCCCATACCCGGATTATACTACTGTTCCTGAGGATTATCTGCAGGAACATGCCATAGTCCTCCTACGTGTTGATCAGGCACATGGGGGTGACACGAGCATACATCCCTCATAGTCTTTGCAGAGTAAACACCTCCCCCCACAGACGATCGTCTGTGCATTGCACAAGGGCCCTTCACTGGCGAACATATCCCCACTCTGCAAACACTTCTCTGCATCCTCAAGAAGCTTTCCACCACCAAAACAGGTCTCAACCAGCGTCAGTCTGCGCCAGTCCACTCTTTAGAGCAGGCTGTTGGAGGACTAACACTGGGAGACACTGTGACAATACATATTAAATACATCTTCATAAAATTCCCACCACACCCCTAAAACGTTCAAAGGGCTTTTTAACAAGTCCGACTAAAAGATGCCATTCAGTGCTTCAGATAGTCTGTCAAGGGAACAGGAGCCATACTGGAGCATAGATTCTTTCAGCTCTGCAGGGGCGGGCCTAGAGGTGGTTCACACCACACCAGCTGGAGCCAGGAATGGTGGTGTGCGATAATGGCACCAACCTTCTGTCCACCCTTCGACAAGGAAAGGTGACACATGGACCATGCCTGGCACATGTCCTCAATTTGATGGTGCAGCAGTTCTTAAACAGGTTCCCAGGGTTGGAAGATCTTCTGAGGCCGTCCAGAAGAGTCTGTAGACATTTCAGACGATCGTACACTGCCAGTGTTCAGTTGGCTGAAATTAAGCGGGAATTTCACCGGCCTGTAAACCACCTGATTTGTGACATGCCCACCAGGTGGAACTCAACATTGGCAATGCTGCAGCGGTTTCACATGAAGCAGAGGACCATCAATGAGTAATTGTGTGAGTATAACCAATGATAGGCCCAGGAAAGCTTGGCTCCTCCCCCACCAATGGCTGCTGATAAAGGATGCATGCACTGTACTGTCACTATTGGAGGAGGTGACAAGGATGGTGAGTGGTGACAGTGCATAGAAAAGTGACAACACAATTCCTCTTATGTTCCTTCTGGAGCATACTCCGCGTGGCATTATGGACAGGGCACTTGAGGAAGAGGAGGACTTCCTTTCCTCTCAAGGCTCGCTTTATGCAGACACTATTCTTGTGACCCCACAGAACACACAAGAGGAGAGGGAGGAGCCGGAGGACTCTGGCAGTTTTGGAGGCCTTAGGAGATGGTTTTCAGTCCCCAGAAACCCTGGGAGTAGTACGTGACCGGGAAGAGGCAGCTCCCGATAATCCTCAGTCACCCCGAGGACTCTCATGGCTCTGGAAACTTGCCGTGCCTGGGATCCCTTATTCTTCAAAGCCTGAAAAAGGAATTTGTGGCATCAAGAAAAATTAGAAAATTTGTAAAAAAAAATGCATGGATTAAAACATTTAAAAATTAATAAATTTGAAAATTCATAAATTTGAAAATTCATAAATTGGAAAATTTGAAATATCATAAATTATAAAATACAAAAATTAATCAATTCAAAAATTCATGAATTAGAAATTTCAAAAATTCATAAATTAGAAAATTCATTAATTAGAAAATTCATAAATGAAAAAATTAAAAAATTAGAAAATTCGAAAATAATTAGAAAATTCATGAATTTGAAAATTCATGAATTCAAAAATTCAAAAATGTATAAATTAGAAAATTAGAATATTCATATATTAGAAAATTCATAAATTAGAAAATTAGAAAATTTGTAAAAAAATGCATGAATTAGAAAATTTAAAAATTCATAAATTTGAAAATTCATAAATTAAAAAATTAGAGAATTAATAAATTAGAAAATTAATAAATTTGAAAATGTGAAATTTCATTAACTATACAATTCAAAAATTCATAAGTTAAAAAATTCATAAATTAGGAAATTAATTATAATTGAAAATTCATAAATTAGAAAATTAGAAAATTCAAAAATTCATAAACTCAAAAATTCAGAAAATCGAAAATTTATAACTTCGAAAATTCATAAATTTGAAAATTCATAAATTCGAAAATTCATAAATTAGAAAATTCGAAAATTCATATATTAGAAAATTCATAAATTCGAAAATTAGATTATTTGTAAAAAAAGTGCATGAATTAGAAAACTAAAAAATTCATAAATTTGAAAATTCATAAATTCGAAAATTCATAAATTCAAAAATTCATAAGTTCAAAAATGTATAAACTAGAAAATCAGAAAATTCAAATTCATAAATTGAAAAATTCCTAAATTAGAAAATTAAAACATCCATAAATTATAAAAATAAAAAATTCCTAAATTATAAAATTTGAAAATTCATAAATTAGAAAAATCATAAATTATAAAATTTGAAAATTCATAAATTGTAAAATTATAAAATTCATAAATTTGAAAATTAGAAAATTCAAATTAATTAAATTAAATTTAATAAATTTAATTAATTAAAAAAATTGGAAAATGAATAAATTAGAATATTCATAAATTAGAAAATTAGACTATTAGAAAATTCATAAATTAGAAATTTAGAAAATTTGAAAAATCATAAATTCGAAAATTCATAAATTAAAAAATTTGAAAATTCATAAATTGGAAAATTTGAAATATCATAAATTATAAAATACAAAAATTAATCAATTCAAAAATTCATGAATTAGAAATTTCAAAAATTCATAAATGAGAAAATTCATTAATTAGAAAATTCATAAAGAGAAAATTAAAAAATTTGAAAATTCGAAAATAATTAGAAAATTCATGAATTCAAAAATTCATGAATACGAAAATCCAAAAATGTATAAATTAGAAAATTAGAATATTCAAATAATAGAACATTCATAAATTAGAAAATTAGAAAATTTGTAAAAAAATGCATGAATTAGAAAATTTAAAAATTCATAAATTTGAAAATTCATAAATTAAAAAATTAGAAAATTAATAAATTTGAAAATTAATACATTTGAAAATGTGAAATTTCATTAATTATACAATTCAAAAATTCATAAATTAAAAAATTCATAAATTAGGAAATTAATAAAATTGAAAATTCATAAATTAGAAAATTAGATTATTTGTAAAAAAGTGCATGAATTAGAAAACTAAAAAATTCATAAATTCAAAAATTCATAAATTCAAAAATTCATAGGTTCAAAATTTATAAACTAGAAAATCAGAAAATTCAAATTCATAAATTGAAAAATTCCTAAATTAGAAAATTAAAACATCCATAAATTATAAAATTCAAAAATTCCTAAATTATAAAATCCGAAAATTCATAAATTTGAAAAATCATAAACTATAAAATTTGATAATTCATAAATTGTAAAATTCTAAAATTCATAAATGTGAAAATTAGAAAATTCAAATTATTAAATTAAATTTAATAAATTTCATTAATTAAAAAAATTGGAAAATTAATAAATTAGAATATTCATAAATTAGAAAATTAGACTATTAGAAAATTCATAAATTAGAAATTTAGAAAATTAGAAAATTTGAAAATTCATAAATTTGAAAATTAGAAAATTCAAATTAATTAAATTTAATTTAATAAAATTCATTAATTAAAAAATTGGAAAATTAATAAATTAGAATATTCATAAATTAGAAAATTCATAAATTAAAAAATTTGAAAATTCATAAATTGGAAAATTTGAAATATCATAAATTATAAAATACAAAAATTAATCATTTCAAAAATTCATGAATTAGAAATTTCAAAAATTCATAAATTAGAAAATTCATTAATGAGAAAATTAAAAAAATGTGAAAATTAGAAAATAATTAGAAAATTCATGAATTCAAAAATTCATGAATTCAAAAATTCAAAAATGTATAAATTAGAAAATTAGAATATTCATATATTAGAAAATTCATAAATTAGAAAATTAGAAAATTTGTAAAAAAATGCATGAATTAAAAAATTTAAAAATTCAAAAATTTGAAAATTCATAAATTAAAAAATTAGAAAATTAATAAATTAGAAAATTAATAAATTTGAAAATGTGAAATTTCATTAATTATACAATTCAAAAATTCATAAGTTAAAAAATTCATAAATTAGGAAATTAATAAAATTGAAAATTCATAAATTAGAAAATGAGAAAATTCAAAAATTCAGAAAATCGAAAATTCAGAAAATCAAAAATTCATAAATTCGAAAATTCATAAATTCGAAAATTCATAAATTAGAAAATTCGAAAATTCATATATTAGAAAATTCATAAATTAGAAAATTAGATTATTTGTAAAAAAGTGCATGAATTAGAAAACTAAAAAATTCATAAATTTGAAAATTCATAAATTTGAAAATTCATAAATTCAAAAATTCATAAGTTCAAAAATGTATAAACGAGAAAATCAGAAAATTCAAATTCATAAATTGAAAAATTCCTAAATTAGAAAATTAAAACATCCATAAATTCTAAAAATAAAAAATTCCTAAATTATAAAATTTAAAAATTCATAAATTAGAAAAATCATAAATTATAAAATTTGAAAATTCATAAATTGTAAAATTCTAAAATTCATAAATTTGAAAATTAGAAAATTCAAATTAATTAAATTAAATTTAATACATTTCATTAATTAAAAAATTGGAAAATGAATAAATTAGAATATTCATAAATTAGAAAATTAGACTATTAGAAAATTCATAAATTAGAAATTTAGAAAATTTGAAAATTCTTAAATTTGAAAAATCATAAATTAGAAAATTCAAATTAATTACATTTAATTTAATAAAATTCATTAATTAAAAAATTGGAAAATTAGTAAATTAGAATATTCATAAATTAAAAAATTAGACTATTAGAAAATTCATAAATTAGAAATTTAGAAAATTTGAAAATTCATAAATTAGAAAATTCATAAATTAGAAAATTAGAAAATGAAAAAATTAATAAATTAGAAAATTAGAATATTAGAAAATTCATAAATTAGAAAATAAGAAAATTCGTAAATTTTGGAAATAACGAATTTGTTCAAATTTGTTAAAAGACAAATTCAGAACTAAACAAATTACACATGTCTATACTGCAGTAAAACTGCACTGACGCACAGAGATATACTGCGTTGAACATGCTAGAACTAGAACACAGAAATACACTGCAGGAAACCTGCCCTGACAATATAAAATGACACTAAAGTAAACATGAACGGTCACACTACACTCACACTGCACTATCACTAGATTCACACTAAACTCATATTCTACACTGACAATACAATCACAATAGCACACAATCTCACTAGTAGCACTGAACAGAGTCCTGTTCTATCTCTCTCCATGCCAATATCACACTGCAAATGGCGGCTATGGGGAGAATATTATTATACTGTGGGGTGGGACTAGGAGCAATGAGCCATGATTGGACACAGTCATCATTACTTTCTCCAGTCATGGCTCTGACAGTGCTCTGTGCCCTGATTAAAGCAAAGGATTCATTGCTTCAGCCAATCAGGACTTCCAATGTGCTGTGGTGCAGTGCATTGTGGTTGTTCGGCAGGCTGAACAAATGATTGAACACCCAGATATTTTGGGTGTTCATCAAACAGGCGAACAGCCAATGTTAGACCTGAACTCATACTCGGGCCGAACCATTCACCCATCTCTAATTCTAACCTGTACCAATATTTACCACTAAAGGGTCTTGTGTCCATTTCCTGGTACTAATTCACAGCCAAGTTAAAGGTCTCTACCCTTGTGTTCCTATAAGTGCTTGTAGTAACTTTCACCCAATCAGGTGTGTCAGAGGGGCTGAGGTTGTTCTTGGAGTCGAGGTGATGAACAGAAAACCCAAATTACCAAGTGGCTTCTTCGGTGGTAGTGCTACATGGTGAAATGTACGTTTTTTGGGCACAAAACTGACTGGCTCCCTTTCCATTGCTAACATATATTCAATGCAAAATGATGGTCAAAGGCAGTGATTTTACCCCCCGGAATGGAATATCTAACATACCTTTCCTTACATGTCATCCATGCACTTACATGCCCAAACAATCTTTTCTATGTTTGAGAAATGACCCAAAAATGTAAGAACCGTATCACCCACCATAGATATTCCATGAGAACCAATCCCCTTCTCTGCCAGTATCTGGGGATTTTGCAGAACTTGGACATTCAGAGTTTGATCTTCGATTTATAGCCCTGGATGATGTACCCACACACGGGGGAGGGGGGATATAAGTTTGGCTCTATAAAAACCATGAAGTATGGTGAATTACCAAGTTGGGGTCATTACACCGCAGTGGTCCTAACTGGGATTCTGAGTTCTGTTTATGTAACAACTCCCATACGTGTCTTTTTATTTTCAGGTTCACCAGACAGAATAGTGCTGAGTGACTCAAACATAGATAAGATTTGTTCTCCAGGACCCCTTGTACGCCCCCTACAGTCTCCTGTGGGTAGGAGAGAGTCTCTTCTTCATGGAGTAATTGGTGGATACTGTATGGAATATTCTACATATGATAATGTGTCTCAAGTTTGTAAATCATTTCTATGACATTGTTATGTCAGTATTTCTTGTCAAAAGAAGTTTATTGAGTATACAATGTTATAAAGATACATAAAGTAAGTTTACAAGGATCTATAAAGTAAGCTCATTGTTTTACAGTAGGGTTTATATAGGTAAATATCATGAAATTTCAAATATTAAACATTGGGTTCACGTAAACCTAAATTAAAGATATATATCATTTCCTTAGTTACTTTTGTAGGTATTTAAATGATTTATACCTACTACACATATTGTTTACAGGTAGAGTGTATATAGGTCAAATAAATTCTGATAATGAGCTTTAATCGTAAGGTGGAGAAAAGGAAAGAGAAAGAAGAAAAAGGGTTGAAAGGTAGAGGTATGGTCCACAAGGTTGTCCCGCTCGTCAGTTTATTATTCTTTTTAGTTCTCTTTGAAGCCTTAGAATGGGTGTCTCTGTAAGTCATTTAATCTGTTACCATGGCAACAGGACAGAGTCATTGAAATTTGACAGGAATTGTTGTTTTATCCAAGGATGCCAAAGTTTTTCAAATTTTGGAATTTGACTTGGATCGATGGCTACCATCTTAGCATGGGACATTGTATTATTCATTCTGTGAATTGTTTCTGCTAGTACCAATGTAGGAGATTTCCATGCCTTGGCCACTGTTTGTTTTGCAGCCGTTATTAGTTGGATCATAAGTTTGAATTGAGAGAGTGTTAACCATTCCGGTTTTAGATTAAGTAAAGTTAAATATGGATCTGGTTGTATTATTTTTTTAAATATTTTAGATGCAATCACGAAGACTTCCTTCCAGAAGGTTTGGATTACTGGGCACGTCCACCATATGTGTAAATATGTGCCTATTTCTGGGCATCCTCGAAAACAAAGAGCTGAGGTATTAGGTGAATATTTTGCCACTCTAGCGGGTACAAGGTACCAGCGAGTTAGGACTTTATAATTTGTCTCCAGTGCTAAGATGTTGGGTGAAGATGACTTAGATGTGAGCCATATATTAGACCAGTCCGTGTCTTCTAAAGTTCGTCCCAGGTCCTCCTCCCACCTCTGAACGTAAGAGGGTCTATTAAGATTTGCTACTCCATATAATTGATTATAAAGTGATGAAATTGTACCTTTAGCAAATGGATCTTTTGTACAGATTGATTCAAAAATGGATAATTGGGATAATGGTGTATCCCCCTTTAGGAATGGTGTATAGAAATTTTTGATTTGGAGATATCTAAATATCTCAGAGTTTGGTAGATCATATTTTTCTCTAAGCGATGGGAATGAAAGGAATGATTTAGATGCTATGAAGTCATTTAGTGTCTGAATGCCTGATGTTGTCCAAGCTTTAAAAGAATTTGGGTAGATCCATGCCGGATAAAAGGCCGGATTTCTGATAAAAGAAAGGAGAGGATTGTGTGGAGATTGTAACTGATATTTGGTTTTTAGTTTATCCCAGAGAGATAAGAAGTGTTTAGTTATGGGATTATGAATTTTAAAGCGGTCTTTAAGATCAAGCCATAATAAATTTCATATTAATAGAGGGTCATTTTCTGAAGCCTCTATAAATACCCATAATGGGATTTCCTGTTTTGCATGGTATTTGGACAGACTGGCCAAATGTGCTGCTCTGTAGTAGTTAGTAAAATTAGGGTATCCCAGGCCTCCTTTATTTTTGGGAAGATGTAGTGTGTGTATAGGTATACGTGGTTTAGAAGAGCCCCATATAAACGAAGTTGCTCTTTTTTGTACTATTCTCAAAAAATAGGAAGGAATCGGAATAGGGAGGACTCTGAATAGATAAAGCAATTTGGGTAGAATAGTCATTTTGATTGCATTAATCTTCCCTATCCAGGATAAAGGAAGTTGCGACCATTGTTTTATTAGATTTGTGATCTGTCTTAATACAGGAGGATAATTGGTTGAGAATAAGTCAGAATGAGATGCTGTTAAATGAATTCCAAGATATGGGATTGATTTTTCTGCCCATGTGAATGGGAGTGCAGCCCTAGCCGGGATCAATTCCATGTTTGTGAGTGAAATATTAAGCACTAGGCATTTCTTAGGATTAATCATAAGGCCGGATAGGGCTGCAAATCCATCAAGAGCTGGTATTAAGTTAGGACCAGAGACCTGTGGTGATGATAGAAAAAGTAATATATCGTCTGCAAATATACATAATTTGTGTGTAATACCTCCTACTTCAATGCCAGTTATAGTTTGGTTTGTTCTGATGTATTGGGCCATGGGTTCGAGTATAAGGGCAAATAATAAGGGAGATAATGGGCAACCCTGTCGGGTACCTATTTCGATATTAAAGGCATCAGATTTGTATCCAGCATATTTTATATAGGCTTTGGGTTTATTATATAATGCTTTGATCCATGTTAAAAAGTGGGGTCCAAAACCCCATTTTTGTAATGAATATTGCATATATTGCCAGGATACTGTGTCAAATGCCCTCTTAATATCGAGAGATAGAAAACATAAAGGGATTTTCCGTTTTTTAGCAATATGTGCCAATAACACTGCCCTGCGTATATTATCGCCTGCCTGTCTGTTTGGCATGAAGCCTACTTGATCTCTATGTATTAATTTTCCTATAATGCTATTGAGGCGTTTTGCTATTATTTTTGCTAATAATTTAATATCGAGGTTTAACAGAGAGATAGGCCGATAATTCACACAGGAAGTATCATCAGAAAGGGGTTTTGGGATCATACAAACAATTGCCATTAGTGTTTCTTGCCGAAAAGAATGTCCATCTAGAAGTTTGTTAAAAGTTTCAGTGAGAATGGGAGAGAGTATTTCTGAGAATGTTTTATAGTATAAAGCCGAGTAGCCGTCTGGGCCTGGTCTTTTGTTAAGTTTTAGGTCTTTTATGGCGTTAGCAACTTCATCTATAGTTATAGGCTCATCCAAACTGCTTTTTTGATTCTGAGATAACTCAGGTAAGGTTATTTTTGAGAAGAAGGATTCAGCCTCTGTAGGATTAAATTCATTGTTTGTCTTGTATAAAGTTGCGAGATGTGAGTGAAATTTATGGACTATTTTAACTGGATTACAAGTGTAAACATTTTTCGATAATTTCAAACGTATTGGTTTGAAAGATTTGTTAGTTGAATTTAATGCCCGAGCCAAATATGTACCTGGTTTGTTTGTATTCATGTAGAAATTGTGTTTGGAGCGTTTGAGGGATTTATCAACTGACTCAGTGAGAAATAGATCGTATTCCAATCTAGATTTTTCCAGATGAGATTTTGTACTCTGAGATGGATTATCTTGAAATGATATGTAGGCTGCATTAAAATTGAGTTCTATTTTTTTTGCTAGATTTTTGCGTTCCCGTTTAAATAGTGCCATTTGTCTTTGTATTGTACCACGCAAGACAGGCTTATGAGCTTCCCACAGTGTTATTGGGGAGATGTCTGTTGTATTATTAATTGATATGTATTCCTTTAAAGCTTGTTCAATGGTCATCTGATGTAGTGGGTGTTTGAGCATTATGTCCGGTAAGTACCACGTTGGGTCATGCGCTTTTGGTATGGCTGAGGCTATAGTAGTGTATACTGCATTATGGTCAGACCACGGAATCGGAATTATATCTGATGCAATAATTTCTGGTATCATTCCTATTGTTAGAAAAATATGATCTATTCTGGTGAAGGTTTGATGAGGGTGCGAGAAATAAGTGAATTTCTTTTTCATTGGGTTACTTTCTCTCCATGAATCTACCAGATTGTATTTGGAAAGAAGTTGAGAAAAAGGTAATCTAGAGGTTATTTTGGATGGTGTAAAAGGTGATTTATCTAGAAATGGGAGGAGGACCTGGTTCGAATCCCCACACATTATCACTGTTCCTATTTTGTGTGTATTAATCACTTGTAATATATGTGAGAGGAATGGTGTAGGTTGTTTGTTAGGAGCGTAGTAGGAAATCACCGTGATTGCTGTATCCATTATATAACCCATGAGTATCAGGTATCTACCTTCTGGGTCTTTAATTTCTGATGATAAGGTGAATGGTGTGGATCGGTGAAATGCAATTAGAGTTCCCCTTTGCTTGGTACAGGCAGAAGCTGTGTATATTTGTTGATAAAAAGGAGAAATATATTTTGGAGTAGAATCTTTGGTGAAGTGTGTTTCTTGGAGGCATACTATGTGAGCCTTCTTGTTATGGAAAGTACGGAAGGCTTTGGTCCTTTTTTGAGGGACATTTATTCCCTGAACATTCAGGGAAAGTATATTCAGTGGTGCCATGGCAATAGATCAAATAGTTTTGACTTACTTTTTGTTATGCAGAGCTGACTGCGCAGATCAACCTGTGTGGACTGAAGAGATGAATAGATAGAAAAGAAACCAGTGAATTCTGGAGTAAAGAGTAAACAAAAAACATATGAGATTAAATGATACATTGTATAAATTATTTTTTGCAAGTAATCACAATTTACCCGTGAAAGAGAATAAATATCTCTCTCAGGGGAATAAGTGCCTTCGTCACACTCCCACATAATATGGTTGGGAGAATGAGGAGGGCTAATGGGGGTACACGGATCTTCCGCTTACAGGAGAGAAGTGCTATGTCAAAAGACATCAAAATGATGATTCATTAATTGGAGTGCAGAATATAGTTTTTGTTGAAATTATTTATTCCAGGGTGGTTGTATATGGTTAGTCTTGCCCTAGGCTAAATAATTCAGTTAGAAAGGTACTGTTAATAACTTTGGTATTGATGAAGATAGTTTGAATTATTTTGGGATTTTAACCCTTTTAGAGTAAACAATTACATATTTTATTCATATGTAACTGTTTAGATATGTTAACTCATAAAATTGAGGTTGTATTGCTTCAGATTAGAATAAACAAAAACATAATTCTAGGAACTAGTTAGGTAATAATATATTTGTTTTAAGAAAAGAAAGAAAAAGCTTCCATTACTTCTGGATTATTGAACATATTTGTCCTAAAAAGTAATAAATCTATTGTTATTACCTGATAATATATAACTGAACAAGAATTTCCTTATTTCACTTATATATTCTAAGGGTATATGAATCAGAAGTAATAAGAAATATAACTGGAATGTAACATGATCCCACACAGTGTGTGACTATCAGAATGCAGTTACATTTAGTTATAAATATAGGTTTTTTAAAGAGAACCATCTCTAAATAAATGAATAATAAATGAAGAGATATCAGGAATTAGGATGTCAGTCCATTGAATCTTCTTGGTCCATGGATGATGTGGCATAACGGCCTCTTTTGTGAGAATGATGATTCCCATTTTGTTCTGAAATTTTCTGGGTGCTGCCTGAAGGTGAAGATGACGCCATTCTTCTGCGTGTGGGAGAGTTGCTGCTTGTGGGTTCTGTCAGATTTTATTTTAAAAGGGTTTGTTGTAGTTCATCTGCTGATCTGCTTCTGTAAATTGTACCTTGGTAGTTAAATCTGACTGAAAAGGGGAAGCCCCATTGATACATAATGTTGTGGCGTTGCAGTTCCATTAGTTGGGGTTTCATGGATCGTCTTTTAGTAATAGTAAGTTGGGATAGGTCAGCAAAAATTTGATAATTGTGTCCTTGAAAATTAAGTTCCTTTTTTTCTCTTGCAGCAATTAGTATTTGTTCTTTCGTTCTGTAATAATGAAATTTTGTGATTATATCACGTGGGGGTCCATCTTTCTTTTTGGCTGTGAGGGCTCTGTGTACTCTGTCCAGTTCTAAACGTTCAATAGGGATATCTGGCTTTAGTTCTTGTAGTAGAGCAGTAATAGTAGATTGCAGGTCTGTCACAGTTTCAGGTATTCCCCTTATGCGCAAGTTTGAACGCCTGGCTCTATTTTCGTAATCTTCGAGCTTAGTTTGAAGCATTAAATTCTCTTTTTTTAATTGTTCCAATTCTGTTATATTTTCTTGGGTTGTAATTTCAATTTCATCCATTTTTATTTCTAAGGCTGCGGTGCGGTTTCCCAGCTCTCTTATTTCTTTGGTTAGGCTTTTTGTTATTTGGTCTGAGGTTTGTTTTAAAGCCTTATGAAGCATCTTTTCAAATTGTAATAATATTACTGGGGATACTGAGGAGGCTTGTGGAGAAGTTTGTGAGAGGATTTGTTCTGTATCTGACTCAAATGGAGAGTCTTGCTGTGACATTTTCTGTCTGTGAGAGCGCCCTGATGCTGTATCTTGTGAGGTGACTGGAGCTGCTTCAGCTGCAGTGAGTGCCTGTGAGCTCTTTGTGAGGTGATTTTTATTTCTGCCACGGTTTCCTCCAAGCACCATATTTCCTGCCCAAACTTTCACAGTTTGTTCCCTGGGGCAAAAAGGTTCAAATGGATACCTTTTGAGCCTGCAGGCTCCACTTTGTCCTTCTCTTCTCTCCTCAGCGGTGTGGAGCTCTAACAATGCATGTCTGCTCCGCTAGGCTCCGCCTCCTGCCCCCCGAAAATTCGGATTTTCAAATTTCCGAATTTCCTGAATTTCAAATTTTCGGATTTCCGAATTTAAAATTTCCAAATTTTCGAATTTCCAAATTTCTAATTTTCCAAATTTGAATTTACGAATATTCGAACTTCGAATTTTCAAATCTCCGAATTTCAAATTTCCAAATTTTCAAATTTCCGATTTTTCAAATTTCTGAATTTCCAAATTTCGAATTTCCAAATTTTCAAATTTCCAAATTTTCAAATTTCTGAATTTGGAATTTCCAAATTTTTGAATTTCCGAATTTTCGAATTTCTGAATTTTACATTTTTGAATTTCAAATACTCAAATTTTCAAATTTCCAAATTTCAAATTTTCAAATTCTGAATTTCAGAATTTTCAAAAATTTGAAAATTTGAAAATCCGAAAATTTAAAAATCTGAAAAAAAGGAAGAGAATCAGTAAAATTTGAAATAATAACTAACTAATAATAACTAACTATTAAATTATAGGTATTAGAATTTCCTTTCAAATGTGGCTGTTTGTGAATGTAACAAATACAAATTTATCTGAAGTTACAAATTATCCAAAATAATGAAAGACGCAACTAAACACATGGATTGGAACACATTATTAATAAATAATAATAATAATAAAAAGGTTTTATTATTATTATTGTTTCAATAGATTGTTACATTCCATTTGTTTCAATGCGGCATTCATTATTTCAAATAATTAGTAACTTCGGATAAATTTGTATTAGTTACATTTACTAACAGCCAAACTTGAAAGGAAATTCCAATACCTATAATTTAATATGTATGATTAGTTAGTTATTATTTCAGATTTTCGTTTTTTCGAATTTTAAGATTTTCATTCTTTTGAATTTTCATTCTTATTTTTGGATTTTCAAATTTCTATATATTTGAATTTTCAAATTTATGAAATTTCCAATATTCAAATTTCCTCATTTCAAATTTCCTAATTTTTATTTTTCAAATTTATAAAAGTTCTAATTTCTGAAATTCCAAATTCAAATTTTTGAATTTCTGAATTTCCGAAATTCCAAAATTCCAAAATTTTGAATTTTTTAAAATTTGTAAATTAGAAAATTTGGAAATATGAAATTCGGAAATTCGAAATTTCGGAAATTGAAAAATTCAGAAATTCGAAATTTTGGAAATTAAAAAATTTGGAAATTCGGAACTTTCGGAAATAACAAATTTGTCAAAATTTGTTAAAATACTAATTCCAAAGTAAACAAATTGCACATGTCTATACTGCAGTAAAACTGCACTTACGCACAGAAATATACTGCGTTAAACATGCACTAGAGCACGGAAATATACTGCAGGAAACCTGCCCTGACAATATAAAATGACATTAAAGTAAACATGAACGGTCACACTACACTCACACTGCACTATCACTAGATTCACACTAAACTCATATTCTACACTGACAATACAATCACAATAGCACATGATCTCACTAGTAGCACTGAACAGAGTCCTGTCCTATCTCTCTCCCTGCCAATATCACACTGAAAATGGTGGCTATAGGGAGAATATTTTATACTGTGGTGTTTCCATTGCTAACATATATTCAATGATGGTTAAAGGCAGTGATTTTACCCCCCGGAATGGAATGGAATATCTAACATACCTTTCTTCACATGTCATCCATGCACTTACAAGCCCAAGCAATCTTTTCTTTTGCTGGCCATACACTATACAGAAAATCGGCCGAACCCATTTTCGAAAAAAGAACGTTCGGTAATGACCGCAAACGATCACGCCATCAGGTAAGTAAAGATTTTCGATCATTAAATCGTTTATGAACAGCAATGTATCGTTTTTTCGTTCGTTTTTTTCATTTATAAAAGGAAGTGTCAAAATGTGTTTGACCTCTGCACTGTGGCTTCCTGTGTTTGACGAGGAGCAACATACGTTCGTGTGTACGTCGGAACGAACCCTCTACCTACAATATGGATGTGGATGAAAGGACCATTGGCATAGTCATGCTTGGAGTGATGGCTATACAACAAGCAGAGGAACCCATAATCAAAAGGCGAAGGTTATGGAGTAAAGAGTGGCTGAAGAACCGGGATGACTTCTCTCATATGAGATTGGTTCGAGAGCTCAAGGAAAACAATCCAGATGACTATTGGAACTATCTGAGGATGCCTGATGAGTCCTTTCAGCTCTTATTGAGTAAAGCGTCACCCCTTATTACCAAAAAAGACACAGTTTTAAGACCAAGCATCCCAGCAGAGCAGAGACTGGTAGCAACACTTCGCTTTCTGGCAACTGGCCGAAGTTATGAAGATTTAAAGTTCACTACCGGAATCTCTGCCCAGTCACTTGGCCGCATCATACCAGAGACCTGCCAAGCCATTATAAAGATCATGCAGGAGGAATACCTAAAGGTAATGACACACTGCTTTTATTTTTAACTCTCAAACACTGTACAGCTTGCTTTGTTTAACTTTGATTTTAGAAGCTCTAAACATATCAGTAAACTCAAACTAGTTCATAACATGTCAAACTGACAAACATAACATATTTAAACCCAAATGTATGTTATTCACAAAGATGTGTACTGATAATCATGTCCCCAGTTGCTTTGTTGACAATCCTGCTGTGGGAATGGTACGTGCCACTGATGCATTTGTTGAGGTACTTGCAATGATTGTGGGTGTGTGGTTTGCAATGATTGTGGGTGTGTGGTTTGCAATGATTGTATGTGTGTGGTTTGCAATGATTGTGGGTGTGTGGTTTGCAATGATTGTGGGTGTGTGGTTTTGTGCTCAGCTAAGTGTGTATTTGTGGTCAGCTCCCCCCTTAACCCTTTATTAAGAAGTTGAATGAGTAATGGTTCCAGTAATTGTTTTTGGTCTTCTGACATCCTGCGCATTTTCTTTGCTGCAAATGCACCCAGGTCATCACATTCATCCTTCTTCTGATTTAACGCTGCAGATGCTTGTAGTAGAAAGTTGCCTGTTGCATCTTGCTTTGTCTTTCTCTTTTTGGTAATGTTTACTGGTGGTGATGTGACAGTTTGTGTTTCACTGCCAAATAGATCCTGTATAATAAAGCCAATTGTTATAATTTTTGGACAATTAAGCCTTAAATTTTTTTGTAACATATATTTTTATCTTTGCACAGCTGCCATCATCTGTGGAGGAATGGAAATCAACTGCCAAACAATTTGAAGACTATTGGAATTTTCCAAACTGTGGTGGTGCCATAGACGGCAAACATGTTCGGATAATACCCCCAGCAAACTCTGGCTCATTCTTCTACAATTATA
This sequence comes from Aquarana catesbeiana, assembly GCF_042186555.1. Taxonomy (NCBI): domain Eukaryota; kingdom Metazoa; phylum Chordata; class Amphibia; order Anura; family Ranidae; genus Aquarana; species Aquarana catesbeiana. The sequence goes on along the minus strand of NW_027362651.1, from coordinate 45,687 downwards.
AAGGCTACTTTAGTATTGTCCTAATGGCAATTGTCAATGCCAAATATGAATTTATTTTTGTTGACATAGGGAAAAATGGCAGAAATTCGGATGGGGGAATAATAGAGAAGACCTCTTTTTTCCAGCACTTAAAAAATGGACTTCTACATCTCCCATCCCAAGAGGACACAGTTGAAGGTCTCAACTTCTCATTTGTTGCCGATGACGCGTTTGCGTTATCTGAGCATATTTTAAAACCTTTTGCCCTCAAAAACCTGACACCTGAGCAAAAAATTTTTCAATTGTAGGTTATCTCGTGCTAGACGAGTTGTTGAAAACGCGTTCGGTATTAGGGCCAACTGTTTTAGAATATTTCACACAGCAATAAATGTAGCCCCCCAAAAATTGACACAATAGTCCATAGTTGCTGTGTGTTACACAATTTCTTACGGCGTACTAGCTCCACCTACATGCCCCAATCCCAGTTGGACCGGGAAGATACTTTGTCTGGGGATGTCATGCCTGGTGAGTGGCGTAATGACACCGAAGGCTTATTAAACCTAGGCCGTGCCCCACCACGTCTCTCCAGTCAAGTCGCTCGCCAGAGTCGCATTGATTATATGCACTATTTTCTGGGTCCTGGAGCAGTAGATTGGCAAAACAATGTCTAAATGCTATGTAAATTTGAGTGGCTGCATTTATATATTATTTCATTACTAAATACAGATGTCATGTAAGATTTTTCTTTAAATAAAAAAAATTACCAAGTTACATGTGCTTTGATTTTTGGATGTATTCTCTTCAATTTTTAGTTACAGATGTGTATAATAAAACATAATATTATGACTTTACCTGACTGTCTGCCATTTCATCAAATGTTCCATCTTCTTCATCTCCTGAAATATTCTCACTGATACTGTCTAAACTTGACACAGAGGGTCGTGCTTCCTCCTGGTCAGTCAGAAAACGTAGACTCTCAAAATACCACAGGCGTGGCACATATACTTCATCTGCACCTGCACCAGATCTTTTGGATTCATTAATTTTATTTAATTCTTTTTTGAAGATCGTACGCAGATTGGTCACATAGGATATATCTGCTTTTGCATACACAACAGTGCATAGTTCCACTAATTTAGTATACGCTTCTTTACGTTTTTGATGATCTGAGTAGTCTTTGGAGCGCACTTTCCATAGACATGTAAGGTCTCGGTACATTTCAATGAATTGTGGCAGGAAATGTGGTGATGTAAATTTGTCCACCATTGCGCCTGTAATAATAAAAAATGCAGCATTGTTCAGTTGCCAAACTACACCTAACAATTAATACCCTATAACTATTGTACTGGTCTGCTTACCTTCAGTTCTTCAAAATCTTCTGTGTATTGGCCCGTGTAATCCTTTTGTCTGGTCAGTGGCAAGACAACGTTCTGTTCGGTGTGTGTTAAGCACCATACACACGATCGGACCTTGTACAAACTTTCCCGTTTTTTTTTTTTGGAAAAAGGGCCTTGTCTCTCTGAACTTGTATTGCATGCAGACGGTCTGACGTTTAGGCAACAAACACGAACGTAGTGACGTTACAACGTACGGATGGCACTTCCAAAGAAGACGTTAAATTCTTCGGCGTCACGCTTCGGGCTCCCTCTGCTAATTTCTAATTATTATACGTTTGATCAGTGCAGATTCGTGCGTTACTTTGCGTTTACGACCGTTTGTAAAATTGTATGACAACCAGCCATGTTACACAATCCTAGGAGAGAGTGTGTTGTTTATGGGCTTGGAGTTCTTGCTGTGACTCTAGCCCGGTCCAGGAATAGTCAGAGTAGTAGGATGAGGATTATTTGGGCCAAAACTTGGCTACTTAATCGTGACCAATTTAGCCATATGCCCTTGCTGCGTGAGCTGCAGGAGAATAATCCAAATGATTCTCTGAATTATCTCCGGATGACGGACTCCTGCTTTCAGCAACTATTGTCCTTGCTGTCCCCCTATATCATGAAGCAGGACACCTGCATGAGGGCTGCTATTCCAGCAGAGCAAAAGCTCATAGCTTCCTTACGTTATTTTGCGACAGGGAGGGGTCCCCAGGATATCAAGTTTACCACTTGGATCTCTCACAAGGCTCTGGGAGAGATTATTCCTGAGACATGCAGTGCTATTATCCAAGTCCTGCAGAAGGACTATATTTGTGTAATTTTTTTGATTTAATATCACCTTCGTGTTTTTCTAAAGTATTTTATAAATTTATTATTCCATCCTTCCCATTTTTGTAATATGCTGTGAATGAATGCCCTCTTTGTCCTCATGCATGCTGTAACTTTTTGGTGGCCTACATGCATATTTTCATTCACTAACCTCCCCAGCATGCTACCCTTGGCCCACACACACCTAGCCTAGTAACTTAAAACTGTATTTTTTTCGGCTTCATTTTTAGGTTTACCACAAACACCCCCTAAAATGTGTCCCAATCTTATTCCTGTCCTTTAAATTCATGCAGAGTGCAAGATTCCCTTTATGGGTGTGCAAATACTTATCCCCCCCCCTAAAAAAACACCCAAAAAACAGTCAACCGATATAACTACTCTATCTGCTGATTTTGCAAAACACATACATAGTATACCTTATTTTTTTAGGTAAGATTGCTGCCTAAATTCTCCAAAGCATGTAGTGCAAGGGCCTGCAAGATTACCTTCAAAAGGTCAAAATGATACGTTTGTTATGATGAATTTAGCATTATGAGGGGCTCACACCATCCCTGTGCTGTGCTGACTTCCTGTATTTATAACTTTATCAGAACAAATAATCCTAATTAACGAACATTGTTATTATTTTGTCCAATGTATGTCAAAATGTGTATAGATTTGAACAATGTGCCTTCTGATTTACGGATTTGCCCACTTCTTACCTGGCCACTGGCCTGACAATGTTCTAAAGATGGATGGTCAGGCAAAATAATACTTAATTTTTCATGCATTTAGCTCTCATGGAAGTGTAGATGTTTACTTGTCAAAACCAGCTACCAATTCAACTCCCCCCACCCCTTAAAGTTTAGGAATGTGCCACCAGAGGGGGTGAGGGAGCATATAATTAGAATTTAGCCTTTTTTGGATGTTGGGATGAATGGACGCCACTGACGGAGATGTGATGATACGTACTGAATTTTAGGATCGTATACAAAAAGGGACCTTAATTTTTCAAAATGCTCTGGACAATATTGAGGTACTAAATTTTGTCTTTGGGGCAGATGAGGCTACATTGCCTCAGAGAAAAGTGATGAGCCTTTTTCCCGACCAGCTCAATAGGCTGTGATGCCAGCTATGGCAAGTGCATGTGCTGGTTTGGGCTCTCAGAATGTCCGTCTTGTCAGTGAACAATATATGGACTACTTTTTTACTTGCTGATTAATTATTTTACTTCTTAATAAAATGAGATTTTCAAGGAAATACTGTTGTCTGTTTACTAGCTTTGCAAATAGCCTTGATCTTTTTAATTTTTGCCACTAGTGCAAACCAACCTGATGTGCAACATGAGGTGACAATCTCACTTTGAGCTAACTATTATATTGTGCTGTGTCTCAGCTACACACATTTTAGAGTACACTGTCAATGTAACCACAGCAACTTAACAAATATACTGGTATTGAGCACTGAAATAAAAAAACACACATTGTTTTTTTTCAAAAATGTTTTTATATGTGCACATTCCTGTGCGTTTTTTTCTTTGTACAAACAGGCATATTATAAAACTGAACTTGTATGACAACCACGAACTTACAAAGTTCAACATTAACAAAATATGTTAATTTTTTATTTTCTTTATTTATTATAAACAATTGTTTTACAAAATTTTTGCTTAAAAATCTTGATGTAAATTTTTTTTGGATTTTTTAAAATATTTTTTAGATATTTTGTGTGTACTTATTTTTTGATAATATTTTTTTTATTTTTTTTGAAATTTTTATATCATTTTTTTACAAAACTGTTTATAAATATTTAGATAAAATTTAGTTTTTTTTTTGTTTTTTACATTTTTTTTATCATTATTTTTTTTTTCATTTTTTTGGTCATTATTTTTTTTGGAAAATTTTGTTGATCATTTTTGAAAATTTTTTTTATTTATTTATTTTTTTTAATTAACAAACAGAAACAATAATTTGTACATAATCATGCAGCAGGAAATGAAGAACATGATAGATGTTTATGGACGTCAAATGTGTTTAGATTCTACCCAAAACATCTATCATGTCCTTCATTTCCTGCTGCATTGTGTTGAGACGAGCTCTCATGGCATCTATTTCGCCATTCCATAACATGATCTGAGCTATGAGCCTTTGGGCGCTGTCTGCTGTAAAGTGGTCAGGTGGCTCTTCCACAACCAGAACATCACCTAAAAAAGTGAGAAAAAACATGTATTTAGAAATATGCAGGCATACATAGATTACCTGAAGCTGGGGTGTCAGACACTCACTTGGTGAGGTACACTCTCCCACTTCCCCCACCTCTCTTTCATCATGTGTGATGCTGGTGCTGGGTTCAGGTTGGGGGTCCCGGCGATGTTGTGGCTCCCGGCGAGGTTGTAGGTCCCGGCGATGTTGGTGGTCCCGGCGAGGTTGGGGGTCCTGTTGACCCTGTTGTCTGCGTCTTTGATTCCCTATGAACAATTAAAAAAAGGTATACTTAGCACACAGATATTTATGGCCCGAAATAGGAATATGAAACATTGCTTTCAAGTGGTGTACAATTGTCTGTTTAGGAAGAGAACCAAGTTGAAGACCTGAAACCGAGCCCTTTCTTTGATGGTCTTCTCCATCCAGCCTACCCTACCGCATTTGGGTCGCACGCAATATCTATGCTTGTTGGTTGTTAACCATTTTATTGCTCTCTCTATGTATTTAATATTGTGAAATAAAAAGTTTTTAAGTTTACATTCTTTTCTCTTATTCACCTGGAATACTTTAGCACCGCTATAATCCCCTGTCCCTTTACTCATTGGTTATGATTAAAAAGATCTTTGACCCCAAATTCAATACTTACCTTTTGTGCAAAGTTTTTATGGTGTCCCACACTAGTGCTCCTGAGTCCAGATGTGTAACCAGCTGCTGTGTCCTCTCCTTACATTCCACTGAATCTATTTATCAATTAATTAAAATTTCAAAGACATCTAGACAACAATGTCTTTTAAATTCGTTCAATCACATAAATGATCATGACCAAAACAGCCATAAGCCTATATCAGTTTAAAAAAGTCGTATTCATTGGCAAACGATCACTGTTGGTCCTTACGAACGTTATTTCCTACTCGCGAACGTTATTTAACACCTACGAACATTCAGTATAACAGTCAAGAAAAGCACATGGAGAAGCAGGCAAGTGAAGAATCATAAATGGGACACACAAGTACTTACTTTTTCGAAGTTCCTTCCTTATTTTGAGGTACTGATCTGGCTCCCTGTTTTTCAGGTCAGACCAGCGCTTCCTCAGCTGGTCCTTCTTTCTATGGACCTCAAACTTCCGCTCCAAGGCCTTCACCACATCAGTGAGTATTTTGTCCTTTACCAAATTGGGATGGGCATATGGGCCATGTTTCCCATCGTAATCTTGCTTTTTCAAGATTGAAACCATCTCCACCATCTTCTCAAATGACATGTTGGTGGCCTTCCTGGATCTGTATTCTGACACATGTGTCTCCGCCATGTTGCTCCTCACTACGCACCGAAGAGAAAAAGGGCAGGCAATATTCAAGAAAAAGAACGTCAGGGGCGGAGTTTCAGGCATGCGCCGTCTATGTCAAGTTAACACGCGGTACGAACGAATGCGTGATGCCGTTCGGGTAGCGGAGTTTTCACGCCTAGATAGTGTATATCAATCGAACGAGCGTGTGATGTAAGATTACGTTCTGTTTGTGTGCGAGACAAAGGCAATCCGAGAGTCCCCGCGAAAAGAAGCTGGTTCTAAATTCTGTCGCTACCGTTCGTAATTTTTAATGACATTTTTTAATTTGAAATGTCATTTTGCTCTCTGACTGTTTTAAACAGGGGAAACATGCGCCCCTTTACAGGCATACTATAGACACCCCCCAGGTACTAAATTTAAAGGAATATTACACTTTTATTGTTTGACTTTATTCATTATTAAAATCACTGTTCATGAAAAAATGGGTGTTTTGTAAACTTTTCTGTCCATTCATACATGTCTCCTGGGGCAGGACCCGGGTCACCAAACACTTTTTATGGCAATACCATGAATATAAGCCTTTAAAATTACCACTTATAATTATTCATGTTCAACTCCCTTAGACTTTAACGGTGTTCACGTGTTAAAATCAATTTTTGGCCTGTTCAAATGTTCTGTTGCAAAACTAACATGGGGGTGTTGGTCTCATCCCTAATGGCAATTAGCTTGCATATTATCTCTTAAAATTATCACTTTGGAATTCTACCATAGACTTTTATAGGTTGGCAAATTAGAAAATGTTGTATGGGGCACACTGCAAACAGCCCCCCCCCACAGCTGCCCTACTGTCAATGCAGCGTGACCTGTGCCACATACAGCATGACCTGTGCCAAATACAGCCTGGTCTGCCTGTGCACCATACAGCCCCACCTATGCTGAGGAAGAGGCAAGCTACTAGGATCAGCAGAGAGCGGGATTGGCCACTGTACTAGCTTTCATTAGAATTTTCCCATCTTCCCGGGGCTCATCACATAGCCCCACCTCTTGGCCCGACGCCTTTGATGACGTCACATGTCCCGCATTGGATCGGCGTTCTATCAAATGCACTGGCCCAAAAGGTGGAGCTATGTGACGTGAGCCCCGGGAACACTGGAAGTCCTAATGAAAGCTCTTACATCGGGCAATTCAGCTCTGCTGATACGGACAGCTCGCCTCTTCCTTTCCTCTCTCTTCCTCTGGCTGGGAGACTGTGACGGCAGTGCTCTTATCCTCACTGGGCCCCACTCAGCTGCGGGCCCCATAGCGCCCGCATGGGTCAATATGGTGGTAGTTACGACCCTGAATGCATAGTAATTTTTTTGGGTTCAAAAAGTGAGTCCCATATCAATAGACAGCAGTGGCCAAAAAAGGATTAGGACAAGAATGAGAAATGCTGGAGTCAGAATGATCTTCTTTCCTATTTGGACACATTACAAATTAAAAAGTCATGACATAAAAATTGTTGATGAATGATGTCCAAAAATTAAAATGATGTTGTTTTTACACACACAGGAACTTTAGAGCCAAGAAGAGCCTGGGCCCAGCAGCCAGACAACAACTGAGTGCAGGATCCCTCCCCTGCGTCCTCCCAAAAAAAGGGCCAGGAAGAGCCAACATCTGGATGAGGCCACAGCTGAGTTCTTAACTAGGGCTACCTCTCTGATAAACACAGCACCCGATAGTGCTGAAGGGTTTGGCAGTTTTAATGCTAGTAAGCTCCGTGAGCTTGACGCAGATCAAAGGGAGCTATGTGAGGCTCTAATCATCCAGCTCTTCAGCAAGGCCAGGAAACAAGAGCTAACCACTAAATCTCATGTGTGTCATTTGAACAACACTCCTCCACAACAAACCTACCCACCCCAGCAAGCCCACCCACCTGAGCAGTATGGTGGTCAGTGGCAAAAGCAGACCCAAGGATCCACAACAAGGCCACTGGTGTGGGGAGTTTAGGGGCTAATAATTTAGCAGGTTGAATTTTGGGATTTCAGTATGATTTAATAAGCTATATTTTTTCTTTTGATGTGTATCGTTTGCTCTTTTTCTTTTGAAATTATAATTTTTAATTGTGAGGACAGAGAACATGTCTAATAATTTTGTAAGTTTATTTATGTTGTGAATGCACAATAAGCAAAATAAAAAAAAAAAAAAAGGATTGATATCACTAGAACACAAATCCTAACTAAAATATGTTTGTCTGTACTCTGTCAGTATAACCAGCAAAGCAGATTTATTCTTAAGCCATTAAAAATTCGTGATGGTCCTTGCTTCCGACCATGCGTGTTTGTACTTTGGACTAAAGTCCGATGGTATTTTGTGCACACACGATCGGAGTTTTGTTGACAGAAAGTTTGTCCGTTCGTAGCCAACAAAAGTCCGAATTAAAAAATAATTTGTCCGATGGAGCGTACACACGGTCAGATGTTGCTCCAGAAATGCTAATTTGCATGTTTGTTGTCAAAAAGTCCGATCGTGTGTGCGGGCCTTTATATAGTTGGTGTTGACGATTGGTCATGACGTTTGGACGCGAACGTATTTGACACGAATATTTCCCTTCCGGGTTAAATTATTTTCAACCATGCGCAGTAGCAACCATTCGTTTTTTCACGGACGAAGAACGCATTAAACTTGCAATTTATCGTACGTTAGGCAGAAAATTTCCAAACTTGCCGTTCGTTTTTTTTCCACAAAAACGTCACAAACGATTATCGATTTGTGCCCATTAACTTGCCGAAAAACGAACGAAGTGTCTATATGAACGATTTTTCGGCCGATTTTCTGTATAGTGTATGGCCATATGTTTGAGAAATGACCCAAAAATTTAAGAACTGTATCACCATAGATATTCCATGAGAACCAATCCCCTTGTCTGCCAGTATCTGGGGGTTTTGTAGAACTTGGACATTCAGAGTTTGATCTTCGATTTATAGCCCTGGATGATGTCCCCACACACGGGGGAGGGAGGATATAATTTTGGCTCTATAAAAACTGTGGGTAGGAGAGAGTCTCTTCTTCATGGAGTAATTGGTGGATACTGTATGGAATATTCTACATATGATAATGTGTCTCAAGTCTGTAAATCATTTCTATGACATTGTTATGTCAGTATTTCTATAATATTGGAGGCTCTCCTCCTCCTATATCTCCTGATGAAGAAGATCTATGAACTGAGAATCTTCTGCAGAAATCATCATCAGCTGAATGTTAAAAATCATTCTGTATTTCACTGTAGAGACCCCTTAGACTGCTGTGCGGGGGAGGGGCAGGTGATGGGACATATGGAAGAGATGGATTGGAATATTTAATACATAAAAGAACATTACAATGTGGTCCAAACTCCTCCTCTAAATGTGGCCACCTTCAATTCCCATCCCCCACCTATGTCCTCCGACAAATCACTTTCTAGTGGCCACACACTATATGGTAAGTGGTTTTTAGACATCCCACCTATCAGAGATTACCGGACATCTCATTTTATATGATCATTAATACAGAGCCCCCCTCCCCCTCTTTACAGTCTCTACTCTTTTGAAAAGATGGTTACATTATTTTGTGAAGTTTAAGGGGGCAATTAGGGGGCAATTAGGAGCCCCATTTATGACTTCCCCAATTTCACACAATAAAGTCATTGATGGGGGACAATAGTTTTGTAGATTTGAGCTTTTATTGTATTTTTGGAATTTGTCTCTTTGTGGTGACCAAGGTAACCATTTGATCCTCCAGACCATTTCTACCCAAATCCCAAAAGTTTCCACAATGTCTCAGTTCTGTACAATAAATCTTTCAATTCTTGTCTCCCCTATTGTATTATAGAATCATTTTTTTGGGACAGAGATTTATTTTGGTAGAAAATCTGGATACAGGTCTTTTTTTCCCTGTTTTTTTTTTTTTTTTTTTTTTTACAGGGAATAAATATTAAAAAAGTAGAAAAGGGGATTTTTTTTCTGTGATTTTTTTGTAATTTTTCCCAAAGCAACAATTAAAAAATGTGTGCACCCTCATAAATTTACCCAACAAAATAATCATCAGGGTCTGCTAATTAAAATGATATCACACCAGTGTGACTTTTATATGACATATCGGAATAATAAAGCTCAAAATGAAGACCCGTGCTTTACTTTCAGAGAGCGATATTCTCCTTTCTGTGATACGATGCACGCCGGGGAAGAAAATGGTTTGTGGAAATTGTTAGTGTAACTTTAGGATATCATTAAGTCAGGTTAATGAGGACACAAGTTAGTATGATGGGGACTTTTATACAGGATGGTAATTGCTAGAAACTGGAATGACATTGTGTTCTTTTATGTGAGTATTTGATGCTTGTACAGTGAATGTCATCCAACTCATCTGACCTTGTTTGACCCTTCATTTTGGAAGGTTATATATATATATATATATATATATATATATATATATATATATATCCAGTATCTCACAAAAGAAAGTACACGCCTTACATTTTTGTAAATATTTTATTCTATCTTTTCATGTGACAACACTGAAGAAATTACACTTTGCTACAATGTAAAGTAGTGAGTGTACAGCTTCTATAACAGTGCACATTTTCTGTCCCCTTAAAATAACTCAACACACAGCCATTAATTTCTAAACCACTGGAAACAAGAGTGAGTACACCCCTAAGTGAAAATGTCCAAATTGGGCCTAAAGTGTCAATACCACCATTATTTTCCAGCACTGCCTTAACCCTCTTGGGCATGGAGTTCACCAGAGCTTCACAGGTTGCCACTGGAGTCCTCTTCCACTCCTCCATGATGACATCACAGAACTGGTGGATGTTAGAGACCTTGCGCTCCTACACCTGACATTTGAGGATGCCCCACAGATGCTTAATATGGTTTAGGTCTGGAGACATGCTTGGCCAGTCCATTATGACCTTTACCCTCAGCTTCTTAAGCAAGGCAGTGCTATAAAAATAATAATATAATAGATGAGCATCTTAATGAGACACAATGTACAGGGATAGGGACAATTGTAGACACGCACCCACACTCACTCAGGTTGAACTGGATGGACTGGTGTCTTTATTCAACCTTACTAACTATGTAACTATGTAAGGCAGTGGTCATCTTGGAGGTGTGTATGGGGTCGTTATCATGTTGGAATACTGCCCTGCGGCCCAGTCTCTGAGGGGAAGGGATCATGCTCTGCTTCAGTATGTCACAGTACATATTGGCATTCATGGTTCCCTCAATGAACTGTAGCTCCCCAGTGCCAGCAGCACTCATGCAGCCCCAGACCATGACGCTCCCACCACCATGCTTGACTGTAGGCAAGACACACTTGTCTTTGTCCTCCTCACCTGGTTACCGCCACACACGCCTGACACCATCTGAACCAAATAAGTTTATCTTGGTCTCCTCAGACCACAGGACATGGTTCCAGTAATCCATGTCCTTAGTCTGCTTGTCTTCAGCAAACTGCTTGCGGGCTTTCTTGTGCATCATCTTTAGAAGAAGCTTCCTTCTGGGATGACAAATATGCAGACAAATTTGATGCAGTGTGCAGCGTATGGTCTGAGCACTGACAGGCTGACCCCCCCACCTCTACAACCTCTGCAGCAATGCTGGCAGCACTCATGCGCCTATTTCCCAAAGACAACCTCTGGATATGATGCTGAGAACATGCACTCAACGTCTTTGGTGGACCACGGCGAGGCCTGTTCTGAGTGGCACCTGTCCTGTTAATCTGCTGTATGGTCTTGGCCACTGTGCTGCAGCTCAGTTTAAGGATATTGGCAATCCTCTTTATATCCTAGGCCATCTTTATGTAGTGCAACAATTCTTTTTTTCAGATCCTCAGAGAGTTCTTTGCCATGAGGTGCCATGTTGAACTTCCAGTGACCAGTATGAGAGAATGAGAGCGATAACACCAAATTTAACACACCTGCTCCCCATTCACACCTGAGACCTTGTAACACTAATGAGTCACATGACACAGAGCTAATTTAGCCCACTTTGGACATTTTCACTTAGGGGTGTACTCACTTTTGATGCCAGCAGTTTAGACATTAATGCTTGTGTGTTGAGTTATTTTGAGGGGACAGCAAATTTACACTGCTATACAAGCTGTACACTCACTACTTTACATTGTAGCAAAGTATCATTTCTTCAGTGTTAAAAACAAACAAGATATTTGGGGGGCACACCCCAAAATATGCATTAAAGATGGTGCATCCATAAGACCACACAACAGAACAAAATATTACAACACACACATGCAAAAAAGACATTTACCTCCAACAAGGCTTGTTTAAAACACCTAGACATTTTCAAAAAACATTATCAAAAAATATGGGCCCATGATTAGTGGGTCCTACACTATTCATAGACTGGGATATCCTGCTTCTCTGAACCATGGGAGCAATACACTCCTCTATATGGGAGAACTTGAGGTCTCCATCCATGACACAAGTGGACACTAATGAGGAGGTGCTTAATGAGGGAGTGGGGTGCTCCTCACCCAAAAGGATTTGGTCAGAATCCTTACAATAGACAAACAAGATATTTGGGGTGCACACCAGTGTTGTGTTGTCACATGAAAAGATACAATAAAACATTCACAAAAAGTGAGGGGTGTACTCACTTTTGTGAGATACTGTATATATATATATATATATATATATATATATATATATATATATATATATATAATTTCCTTCATGATGGGTCTGGATTAGGGATGAGCTTTGAGTTCGAGTCGAACTCATGTTTGACTCAAACATTGGCTGTTCGCCAGTTTGACGAACAGCGAACAATTTGGGCTGTTCGCGGCAAATTCGAAAGCCACGGAACACCCTTTAAAAGTCTATGGGAGAAATTTAATTTAATCGGGCACCAAGGCGATTACCGTTGGTCTTTGACCATTAGCAAGACCAGTTTAACCCTATTGATTCTACCTTTTTAATTACCTCAAGGTAATTAATTCACTTTTCATGTTTTTGGCTTGTGGAAAGGTACCTTTAGATACCCACTGCCCTGGCCATCCCTTATCATTTTTCTAATAAGAATTTTGTTTTATATATTTCAGAAATATTACCCTGTTAGTGCTTCAGATAAGGTGCCCAAGCGGGACAATAGGGACGTTACATGTATTGATTTTATCGCTACATCCATACCAATCATTGTTTTGAAGCAGTGCTGGTAAGGTTAGTTCTTGTTTTGTGTGTTCATGTGTTTTTGATTCTTTTTTGATGTCCTTGTGCTTCAATATTTTAAGTAACCTAAACATAGATTTTCAATGCTATAATTGTTTATCTTGGATATGTTTATGTATTTTTGAATATGAGAAATCTATTTATGCCTTTCTCATTCTCAGTATATAACAAAAGTCACACCATCAATCTCCTGAAGAAACTCTACGCAGTGAAACATGTTGAGAATGACAGTGCTTTGCTTGTTATAAAGCTTCATAAATTCAATGTTGTCTTGCGATATGGATGTAATTCCTTTTCTCATGTTTTTTACCTTTCTATTTAAATAAAATATTCAAATTTTATGCAACTTGACAATTTTTGACTTGTACACTTTAACACCTTAAAAGTCCCAAGGTTTGTTACCTCTTTGTCCCCCTTTTACAAATTTTGACATTTTTATATTGGGATGTGGTGTTTTTCTGTTTGGATTCCTCCATCTTGCTCTTTCTTCAACTGAAGAAATGACACTTGTCTACAATGTAAAGTAGTGAGTGTACAGCTTGTATAACAGTGTAAATTTGCTGTCTCCTCAAAATAACTCAACACACAGCCATTAATGTCTAAATCACTGGCAAAAAAAGTGAGTACACACCTAAGTGAAAATGTTCAATTTGGGTCCAAAGTGTCAATATTTTGTGTGGGCACCATTATTTTCCAGCACTGCCTTAACCCCTTGTGGGCATGGAGTTCACCAGAGCTTCACAGGTTGCCACTGGAGTCCTCTTTCTCTCCATGATGACATCACAGAGCTGGAGGATGTTAGAGACCTTGCGTTCCTCCACCTTCCATTTGAGGATGCCCCACAGATGCTCAATATGGTTTAGGTCTAGAGACATGCTTGGCCAGTCCAGCACCTTTACCCTCAGCTTCTTTAGCAAGGCAGTGGTCATCTTGGAGGTGTGTCATGAGGTTTCATGTTGAACTTCCAGTGACCAGTATGAGGGAGTGAGAGCGATAACACCAAATTTAACACACCTGCTCCACATTCACACCTGGGACCTTGTAACACTAATGCAAATTTGCATTGTTATACAAGCTGTACACTCACTACTTTACCTTGTAGCAAAGTGTCATTTCTTTAGTGTTGTCACATGAAAAGATAGAAGAAAATATTAATGTGAGGGGTGTACTCACTTTTGTGAGATACTGTATACTGTATACTGTGTCCTAATATAGATCTGAAAAACATATTGGTTCTTTGGAGAAGACATACATTTTCTACTGACTTTTGTATAATTACTTATTCAGGGTTCAGGGACCCACTAGGTATTAGGGTTTTTTTTTTAAATGTGGAATAATAAAAGTGATATGAGTTTATTTAATAATGCAGATTTTTGATTTATACATTTCTTAGTGGTCAGCCTTGGGTTTAAAATCCATTTAAAATAATTTCTCTGCTCTCATTTAGTGTCCTGGGATTAGAATCCAAGGCTGACATATAATAATCAGACGTATTGTTTATGTACAGAAGCCCTTGAGTGAATATGAGTTGGAAGAATTCTAGAAATGTCTTTAAGGAGACATCGGGGTCTTTTAGACTCTTATGCCGCGTACACACGGTCGGACTTTTCGTCTACAAAAGTCCGACAGCCTGTCCGACAGACTTCCGACGTACTTTCGGCGGACTTGCGGCAGACTTTCTTACGAACGGACTTGCACACACACGACCACACAAAAGTACGACAGCCTAGTACGCGGTGACGTACACCAAGTCCGACGAGACTATAAAACGGAAGTTCAATAGCCCGTACGACACCCTTTGGGCTCCTTCTGCTAATCTCGTGTTTATCTCGTGTTAGTAGAAGTTTGGTGAGAGACGATTCGCGCTTGTGAGACTCGTATTTTTCAGTTCGTTTTAACTGTTGTTCAGTCTGTGCTTGTGAGGTTTGTATCTGCTTTTCAGTGCGTTTGGTCAGTTGGCATTGAGAAATCTTTGTTTTATTGGCCGCTCGTTCCTGATTTTCAGGTCGTTCTTCACAGGCCTTGCTGTTCTTCAGTGCGTTCTGTTTAGTGCGTTCTGACCAGCCGACCGTTTTGAAGCCATGTTACCTGTACGTACTCGTCGTAGAGCTCGTGCATTGTATGTGCTTGGTGCTGTAGTTTATTCTTCAGCCCAAGACCAGTCCATGAACAGGGCGAGGAGGAGTTCATGGACCAAGAATTGGTTGCTTCAGCGTGACCAGTTCTGTCACATGCCTTTGCTCCGTGAGATCCGTGAGAATAATCCTGAGGATTTCAGGAACTTTCTCCGGATGACGGACCCCGTTTTTGACCGTTTGTTGGCTTTGCTGACCCCCTATATCAGCAGGCAGGATACCTGCATGAGGCAAGCCATCACTCCGGAGCAGAGGCTGGTCGCTACCTTGCGGTATTTGGCCACAGGGAGAAGCCTGCAGGACCTTAAGTTCTCGACAGGCATCTCCCCCCAGGCTCTGGGGATCATTATCCCAGAGACCTGTTCTGCCATCATACAGGTCCTGCAGAAGGACTATATTAAGGTAAGATATTTTTCTTTTATTAGCATCACATGTTCTTTTATGTAATCTTTGATAATGTGATGTATTTCTTGCTTCAAACACTACTTACCATCATTGCAATATAGTGTGAATGTCCCCTTTTTATCCTCACACATGCTGGAATTTTTTACTGTTATTTTTTGTCATGCATGTATATTTTCCTTCAATAACCTTCCCAGCATGAAGTGATGGGAACATATCCACCTAGTCTACTCATTTGGAATGTATTTTGTTTGAGTGTATTTAGTGTGCTGCTAATGAGCAATTATCTAGATTTCACAACCCCCCCCCCCACCACCACCTAAACTCACTCCAAATAGTGTGCTGCTAATGAGCAATTATCTAGATTTCACAACCCCCCCACCCCCCCCCCCCACCTAAACTCACTCCAAATAGTGTGCTGCTAATGAGCAATTATCTAGATTTCACAACCCCCCCCCCCCCACCTAAACTCACTCCAAATAGTGTGCTGCTAATGAGCAATTATCTAGATTTCACAACCCCCCCACCCCCACCCTCGTTAAAATTTGCTGGAATGTTCTGTGGTGTTGATTTGTCTAAAGCAAATATATGTTGCACTTTGCAAAATGCATGTGCACTCTACAAGTGCATTTGTTCCAGTGCTTTAGTAAATGAGCAGAAGCTCTGCTGATTTCCATCATCAAATCATATGCAAGCCTCAAAGTGTTTTCATTAATTGCCCTTGCATGTGATTGTGTACTCCTTGCAACATGAATGCCTTTTTCCATTACCTCATTTACTGTAAGCTGGTTAGCAACTGCACCTGCAGAGTGCGACAACTGCAGTCTTGTAGCCTTTTTAGTCCCTAAATTCCTGCGTGTCCTAAAAGTAATTTTTTTTAGGGATTTCACAACCCCCTAAAATGTAATCAATGTTCCATCAGAGGGGGTGAGCAATCTGATAAGTGTGCCTTTCCATATTAGTTATTCCAGAACAATTAAATTATTGAATGTTATACTGATGCTGGGGAATAATGTTTTTAATTGTCTAATTTTCTTGCAATGTTAGCTTCCAAATTAATTGATTTTGGTTTTCTTGTTTGATTTCCCAGTTTCCTTCAACGCCACAGGAATGGCAGACTGTGGCATCCCATTTTGCCAGCCGTTGGGACTTTCCCAATTGTGGAGGGGCTATAGATGGGAAACATGTCCACATTGTGCCACCACCCCATTCGGGGTCATATTATTTTAATTATAAGGGGTTCCACAGTATTGTTTTAATGGCGGTGGTGTCGGCACACTATGATTTTTTATATGTGGACGTGGGGAAGAATGGCCGGATGTCGGATGGAGGAGTATTTGCCCAGACGGAGTTCTGCCAGCGTCTCCAGAGTGGTGGCCTGGGATTGCCACCTGATGAGGATAACGTGGAAGGACTCCCCTTTGTCTTCATTGCCGATGAAGCCTTCGCTCTCAGCAAGCACCTCATGAGGCCATTCCCCCAAAGAACCCTCACCCCGGAGAGGAGGGTTTTTAATTACCGGCTGGCCAGAGCTAGAAGAGTGGTTGAGAATGCGTTTGGAATTCTGGCCAGCCGGTTCCGCCTGTTTCAAACAGC
Source organism: Aquarana catesbeiana (assembly GCF_042186555.1). Classification (NCBI taxonomy): domain Eukaryota; kingdom Metazoa; phylum Chordata; class Amphibia; order Anura; family Ranidae; genus Aquarana; species Aquarana catesbeiana. The sequence goes on along the minus strand of NW_027362651.1, from coordinate 28,690 downwards.
CATTAATTTGGCGGAATACAAACTTAATTTTATCGTTTTATCGTGCTGCATTCTGCACAACTTTTTAAATAAGCATTCTACAAATTATATAGGCACAGTTGGGCCTGAGGCCGGACAAATAGAAGCCAACCTTACAGGCCTGGATACTGTCCGTACTGGCTTGGCCCCCCAAAGTGCCCGTCAAGTTAGACAGCAATATGTTAATTATTTTATGGGTAGGGGGGCCATTGCAATGGGCCAGGATATATAATTTTTGACAATAAAAAAATTATTGATGAAATCTTGCATTATATTTATTGCTTGCCTTTCTTTTGGGCTGTCTCCTAGGTTATGGTCGAGCAGTTGTAGTGCCAACTGTATTGTAATTTTAAATGTCTAAATAAGCTCCATTGCCACTGTAAACAACTTTTTTACAATTATAACTAAAATGATACTGAGCCTTGAAATAACAAACCACACATTTATTTAATTCCTATAAGGAGATGTTTTTATTAATGGTTGTTATGCATTCCGTTCTGCATTTAGTATAAAATGTTCATAGACAAAAATAGAATGATATCTTAATAATGTAGCAAAATATAATTATATCTAAATATTTATACCTAATCCACAAAAAAATATTTTTGGCTTTTTGATTTTCACAAACAGGCTTTTTTTTTTGTTTTGGGAAAATCAAGTTTTGTTTTTTTTTTTTTTTTTTTTAAAGCAATTTTTTTGTTTATGTTTTTTTTTTTTATCAAGTTATTTTTGTTTTTATTATTTTTTTTTAATAAAGTTTGTATATTAATTTTTTTTGCTTTTTTAAAATCAAGTTTTTTATTTTTTTGGGTTTTTTAAAATCAAGTTTTTTATTTTTTTTGGTTTTTGAAAATCAAGTTTTTTATTTTTTGGGTTTTTTAAAATCAAGTTTTTTATTTTTTTTGGTTTTTGAAAATCAAGTTTTTTTTTTTTTTTGCTTTTTTAAAATCAAGTTTTTTATTTTTTTGGGTTTTTTAAAATCAAGTTTTTTATTTTTTTTGGTTTTTGAAAATCAAGTTTTTTATTTTTTTGGGTTTTTTAAAATCAAGTTTTTTATTTTTTTTGGTTTTTGAAAATCAAGTTTTTTTTTTTTTTTGCTTTTTTAAAATCAAGTTTTTTATTTTTTTTGGTTTTTTAAAATCAAGTTTTTTATTTTTTTTGGTTTTTGAAAATCAAGTTTTTTATTTTTTTTGGTTTTTTAAAATCAAGTTTTTTTTTTTTTTTTTTTGTGTTTTTTTGAAAATCAATTTTTATTTTTTTGTGGATTTTTGAGGTATTTACGAGAAACAGCCCTCCTTTTTTACATTAGGTTAAACAGCCATTTATGTTCTGCCAAAAAAAAAAAAGAGAAGGCCCAGAATGGGGTCAGCAAAACAGGAAATGAAGGACATGATTGATGTTTTGGGGTTTAAAAAAGGGCATTTAGATTCGACCCAAAACATCAATCATGTCCTTCATTTCCTGCTGCATACGATCCAGCCGATTCCGCATTTGATCGATCTCCCCATTCCAGGCCATGATTTGAGCAATTAGCCGTTGGGCACTGTCTGTGGTGAAATAGTCACTTGGACCTAAAGTGGAATGAAAAAAAAAATATGTTTAGAAATATGCACACATAAGTTTACCTTACCATAAAGCTGGTGTCTCAAACACTGACCTGGTGGGGTGCCCATGTCGCATACTTCATGAACATCCTCGGGGGTGGCGCTGTTGCTTGACTCAAGCACAACCAGATCACCTAAAATAGAGTAGAAAAATTACATAAAATAAAAGGCAGCCATGCATAGATTACCGTAAGCTGGTGTGTCAGACACTCACCTGGTGGGGTGCCCATGTCGCCCACCTCTCCTTCCTCCACATCCTCAATGGGACTTGGGCTTATTTCCCAATCATGTTTTGCTTGGGGTGGACTGTCTTCTGGTTGTTGGCTGAGTGATTTTTCCCCTATGTGAAACAAAAAATTAATAATCTAATTAGCACACAGATATTTTAGTACATAGTAATTTTCCAACATTTGTAATGAAGTGGTTTGTGTAGAGTTCCTATTTTACCTCAATATTTAAAATTAGAAAGACATATCGGATAGATAGATATCAATATCTCAAAATATAGTTAATAATCTTTTGATCTCTCTCTATATCTGGAACAAAATCTCTAAATATCTAACTAAATGTAAAGCCAAAAAATTAAGATAACTTCAAATCTTCAAAAAGAATGTTTTACATTTCTATATCTATCTATCTACCTATCTCTATATTTCTCTCTCTCTCTATATATTTCTCTCTCTCTCTCTCTCTCTCTCTCTCTATATCTCTATATCTATATCTATCTCTCAATATATATATATATATATATATATATCTATATATATATATATATATCTCTATAGTTATATATATATATATAGTTATATATATATATATAGTTATATATATATATATATATAGTTATATATATATATAGTTATATATATATATATAGTTATATATATATATATGTATGTATATGTATATATATGTGTATATGTATATATAGATATATATCTATAGATATGTAACGAGGTTTCTTAAAAGATCGTTTAAAACGATGAACAAAAAATCGGATAGGAAGGAAAAGCACATGGAGCAATATACAAGGTAATAAACACAAGAGAAAAACACGACAAGTACTTACTTTTTTTAAGAACTTTCCGGATACGTCGGTATTGATCCGGCTCCCTGAGTTTCAGGTCAGACCATCTTTTTCGCAGTTGATCTTTGGAGCGCTGGACCCCAAAAGATGCCTGCAAAGTCTCCACGACCTTCGCCATGATTTTGGCCTTGCGCAAATTTGGCCGTGCGTACGGCCCATAATTGCCATCATAGTCGTCTTTGTGAAGAATGGCCACCATCTCCACCATCTCTTTAAAACTCATATTAGAGGCCTTAAATCTAGGCCTCATAGATTTTGCAGACGTTCCAGCCTCCGGGCTGTCTCCACTACCTGAGGTCGTCAACATTTCAGGTGTCTCCGCCATTCTTTAACTCCACTACGCGCCGTAACAAAAAATGGGCGGAGAACATGAGTTAAAATCGAACGTCAGGGGCGGGCGACGCAGGCGGAGTTTCACACATGCGTAGTGTATAAAGAGGGGCCTTGCGCACGTGTCGTACGTACGTTCTGTGCGTCGAATTAGGGGGCGGAGAACATGAGTTAATTTCGAACGTCAGGGGCGGGCGACGCAGGCGGAGTTTCACACCTGCGTAGTGTATAAAGAGGGGCCTTGCGCACGTGTCGTACGTACGTTCTGTGCGTCGAATTAGGGGGCGGAGAACATGAGTTAATTTCGAACGTCAGGGGCGGGCGACGCAGGCGGAGTTTCACACATGCGTAGTGTATGAAGAGGGCCCTTGCGCACGTGTCGTACGAACGTTCTGTGCGTAGGTGATAGTGGACCAGGACGTTACAAAACGAAGGTAATTTTAAATATATTTTTTTGGGGTTTTATGGTCATGACTTTGTAGCAAGCGGCCTATATGGCTTGATAGATTGATGAGGCCTACATAGGGAGAAGATGATGAGGGGTTAGCCGAAACCTATAATAAAAGTGTTTTTTGTCTTGTGACTTCATCTTTTCCAGATATAATGAATCCCCTATTTAAGGATCCAGAGTTCCTTACATCTTTTATTTCCAAATATCGAGAGATGAGGAATTTGTGGGAGGTGAAACACCCTCAGTATTATGCTAAGCATGTGAGGAAGTCAACGCTGGAGAGACTTCTGGCCTTTGTCCAGGCGACCATCCCGGAAGCAACAATGGAGACATTGCTCAAGAAAATTGGGGGCTTGAGGAACATGTATAAGAGGGAGCATAAGAAGATCCAGGAATCAAGGAGATCAGGAGCATCAGCAGATGATGTTTATGTACCCAGGCTGTGGTACTATAATCAACTACGTTTTCTGGATGACCAGAATGAAGCCAGGCCATCACTTTCAACCCTTCCCTCCACCCTTCCCTCCACCCCAGCAGAGGCTGATGAGGAGCAAGCTGGGTCTTCCATCCTGGATGAACCAGATATGACCATCTGGAGTCAGGTAAATTATTTTAACAAATATTTACTGTACTAATATTAATGATGTTAACTGGATGTTATAATTGTCTAAAATAATTTGGCACTCAAAATTGGGTATACATATCAATTGACAGTAGTGGCTAAATATGTTTGGCACCTGCTTGAAATAATTAGGGTGTCTGATTAGACTCTTTTATTAAAGAGAAGTATTCACATTGAATTTGCTATTCATGAGAAGCAAACTGTGTGTCATTGATGAACCCAAAAAAATATACTCAAACTATTGTCCTTTTTTTATACACAGGATGAGTCCATCCAGGAGGAATGTGGGGAAAGTGGCAGGCAGGAGGAGACCAGGCCCATGGACAGCCTGGAGGAGGCCGGATTCACCATCATCCTGGAGGAGGCTGGGCCCAGTGTCAGGCAGGAGGTGGCTGCTCCCAGTGAGGTGGCTGCTCCCAGTGAGGTGGCTGCTCCCAGTGAGGTGGCTGGGCCAAGTGAGGTGGCTGGGCCAAGTGAGGTGGCTGGGCCCAGTAGGAGCCTGACCGAATCCCAAGTGCCTCCCCTCCACCTTCCCAAAAAAAGGGCCAGGAAGGGGATGGTCACACAGGACGCATCCCTGCGCCTCATGCAAGAGGCCACCCGTTTTTTAAGGAGCCCCCCCGAAGCGGAAGAATCCTATGGCTGCTACTTAGCCAGCAGGCTTCTTCAGATGAATAGGGAGCAGCGCCTCTTTTGTGAGCGCCTATTTGGGGAAACAATCCATAAGGGGCTGCAGGGCACGCTAACACAAAACACCCAACTACATGAGGCAGCCCCCCCTCCTCCTCCTCCTCCTCCTCCTGCCACAACTGAAACACCAGAGCCACAGCCTCAAAAGAAGGCTACAGGGAAGGCTGCAGGGCAGCGTGGAGGAAAGGCTGCAGGGAAGAGAAGAAAATGATGACCTGGGTTCAGTCTGGTCTGACAGAAGACGCAGGCTGTTGTAGGACCACAGTCTGGGGACATCTAGATCATCTGCTGGTGCTGTTGATCTCTGGGATTCTTGGACCAGATTGTGCTCCCTCTTATATGGACTCCGCAAGATCCCAATTTTCTGGTACACCGACTTTTTCCAGCGTTGACTTCCTCTTTATTTTATTTTGACCATGAATAAATGGATCATTTTTTGAGTTTAGCAAAAGACTTTTTATGTTTTTTCTTTGAAATCATTGATTTTACACACAATGTTAAATTAACAAGGGACAACAATCTCATTGAGTTAGAAAAAAAACACACCAAAAATACATTACTAATGTTAATAATGTTCAAGTGGTAAGTCTTGAAAATCCAAAAATTTACGTAACCAAAAACGGTGCTTTGGGTTAACTTTATCTAAAAACTAAAAAATAATCACTATAAAAAAAAAAAAAACAGAATAATGGGTTCTTTGTGGTAACTTTACAAACCTAAAAAAAAAAAAGGGGAAAAAGTATTATTAGTATGGAAACATTGTTTTTAAAATGCATACTATATCATTCATGAGATCAAAGAGAAAAAGAATCCAGAAATCAGTTTGGGAGAACTCTGATTATGAACAGCAAAACACCTTCGTTCTTTATAGAGCCTTCGTAAAGAAGAAATAAAATGCGCTGCATTCAACGATCACAGATTTTGCAGCGTGATGAATGTGCTACCTACAATACGAACACTAGTTTTACTAGACCGAGTGCTTCCGTTTAGTTTTTGCTTATGAGCATGCGTCGTTTTTTTGTCCGTCGGACTAGCATACAGACGAGCGGACTTCGGGGTCCGTCGTACTTACGACGTAAAGATTTGAAGCATGCTTCAAATCTAAAGTCCGTCGGATTTGAGGCTAAAAAAGTCAGTTGAAAGTCCGGAGAAGCCCACACACGATCGGATTACCAGCCAGCTTTAGTCCGTCAGCGTCCGTTGGACTTTTGTAGACGAAAAGTCCGACCGTGTGTACGCGGCATTAGGCTCGGTTCACACCTAAACCAAACGCAAATTGCACAGCAACGCTGTCTGTCCCTGTTCTCAGTTTCAGGGATGAATCGGGGCAGAATCTTTGCCTGAATTTGGCCCTGAAACGGAGGCAAAGACGCACAGCGTTTCTGTGCAGTGCGCTTCGCAACCGCCCCGGAGACATGTGAACTGGCTCCAAAGAGAGCCGGTCACATTCTCCTGCTATGCGAATTGGATGTGAGGAAACCCGCATCCAATTCACATAGGTGTGAACCCAAAATTAATGTTACCTCTGCACTCTGTTAGGAACAAAGCACAATCATGTTCAAATATCTTCTTCCCTGGCCATGGAGATCGGGGAATGACAACACTTAACCCAGAAGGGATCAGAGCACATCACTTCTGGGTCCATTCTTCCTGCTGATCTCATACCTGACACTCACCTTGGAGATCCTGGGCAGCCAGGTGGGACTGGCAGTCCCTAGACACAGTGTTGGGGGGGCAGAAGAGGCGGTAAGAATTTTACAGTATGCAGGGAAATGATTGGACAGCTTGACAGTCACTAAAACCACTTCCACATGAAAGCTGACAAGAAAATGTTAACAAACTCCCAGGTGCTATAATGGTGAGGAGTCTGTTTACAGGTCAGTGCTGTCACCAACATAAACCTTATGTTGCTATATCAGAAAGGGTTAATCCAATTTCTTACTGACCTTTGTAGCCAAAGGCACCATGGAGAAATTCATCCTAAAAATCTTGAATGTACAGTAGCCGTTATTCAGGGCTGAGCACTCTGCTCTCCCCTCCTCCTGTGTACCTGATCTGTATATACATTAGAGATTGAAAGTCTGGCAGGCTGACAACTAACTCCTGGAAGGTGGATCAGAATGAAAGTACTTCTGCTGGAAACTTTGAATAGTATTTACTTCACAGTGTCTGTACCTACAGAGATGACTAGGAGTTTATCTGAACAGACTCTAGACTTAATCAGGTATGGGCCACCTGACATACTGTTCAATATTGACAAATTATGAATTCAACTTTTTGAAAGAGACAACGAAGGAATCCAGCAGCACAATGAGATATAAGTAGAAATGTTTACAGAAACAATATTCTGAAATGCAAGTTTATCAGGAGATTGCATTCTACACATATGCTATATGGCCAAACATTTGTAGTCACCTGACCATCACACCTATATGGGCTGGTTGGGCATCTCATTTCAAAATTTCGATCATTAATGTGGAGCTGCCCCTCCCACATTTGTGCCTATAACTGTCTCCACATTTCATTGGATTTTGGACTGTATTTTGGGAATGTGTGCCCATTCAACCAATACAACTGATGTTGGTTGAGAAGACCTGACTTACACATCAGGTTTAGGTCAAGACTGTGTTCATGACATTTGAGTTCCTGCACACCAAACATATCAATCCATGCCTTTATGAAGTTGGATGTGTGCTCAGGGGGACAGTCATGCTGGAAAAGAAAAGGTTGAAAGAAAACAATTGCCTACATATAATGTAGAGGGGTAAATGTTCTTGGACCTCTCCTATTCTCAATATACATCTCCTACCTTGGTCAGTTGATTGACTCCCATGGCTTTCAATACCACTTCTATGCCCATGACACCCAAATCTATCTCTCTACCTCAGCTCACTCCATCAGTCTCCTCACTTTTCACCAACTTACTAACAAACATGTCAGCCTGGATGTTACACCACTGCCTCAAACTCAATCTATCCAAAACTGAGCTCATAATATTCCCCCCCCACACCACAAAGCTTCTAATTCACTCGCTGGTCACCTCTCACCTTGATTACTGCAACTCCCTCCTCATTGGCTTACCTTTAAATAGACTATCCCCCATTCAGTTCATCATGAATGCTGCTGCCAGACTCATCCATCCTACAAACTGCTCAGCGTCTGCTACCCCTCTCTACCAATCCCTCCACTGGCTTCCACTCACCCAACAAATTAAATTCAAGATACTAAGAATCACTTACAAAGCATTCACGACTCGGCCCCCAGCTACACGACTAACCTAGTAAAAAAAACAAAACAACTAAATGATTCTCTTTGTTCCTTCAAAGACCTCCTGCTCTCTATTTCCCTTGTCGCCTCAACCCACACCCACCTCCAGGACTTCTCCAGAGCCTCTCCTATCCTCTGTAACTCTATACTCCAATTTGTCTGATTATCTCCTACTTTGTCCACTTTCAGATGATCCCTGAAAACTCATCTCTTCATAAAAACCTATTTGTCCCTCAATTAACAACTGTACAACTTATGTTCTCCATCAGCCCATCCCCCACAGTTATTACCTCTTGAATCTCTTGACCCACCCTCTTATGCCCCGTACACACGGTAGGATTTTCCGACAGAAAATGTGTGATAGGACCTTGTTGTGGGAAATTCCGACCGTGTGTAGGCTCCATCACACATTTTCCATTGGATTTTCCGACACACAAAGTTTGAGAGCAGGCTATAAAATTTTCCGACAACAAAATCCGTTGTCGGAATTTCCGATCGTGTGTACACAAATCCGAAGCACAAAGTGCCACGCATGCTCAGAATAAATAAAGAGATGAAAGCTATTGGCTACTGCCCTGTTTATAGTCCCGACGTACGTGTTTTATGTCACCGCGTTCAGATTGATCGGATTTTCCGACAACTTTGTGTGACCGTGTGTATGCAAGGCAAGTTTGAGCCAACATCCGTCGGAAAAAATCCTAGGATTTTGTTGTCAGAATGTCCGATCAATGTCAGTCCATGTGTACGGGGCATTAGAATGTAAGCTCTAATGAGCAGGGCCCTCTGATTCCTCCTGTATTGGATTATATTGTAATTGTACTGTCTGACCTTATGTTGTAAAGTGCTTCGTAAACTGTTGGCGCTATATAATTCCTGTATAATAATAATAATAATAATAATAATAGGGGGATGGGTCAAAGCTGTTTCTGGTACTGCTACTGGTACTAGTAAGGCTGGTACTGGATTGCACTTGTACTGGATAAAGCTTATACTGGCTGGTGATCTTGAAGATTTCTTTCCTCTAACACACTGATCATTGTGTGAGTGCAAAGTGGTATCAAGCTGCTAACTGCAGGTGTTGGTTACATTGTGTGATGCTTTGATTGGTCACAGCATATTTTTGTGATTGCCACCATCCAATGGACAGTGCAGTCACAGTACTTTGCTTGTGCATGCTAGGGGGCATGTAAGAACAAGAAAAAAGTGAAGCTGTAATATAGTTTCCCACCCTGTAACATCCCCCTTCTATCCACTTATGTACAATAGGCAGATAGAAGGTAGTTAATATACACAAAAAATCATAATGATGATGATAAAGTCATTTATAATGATGATGATGATTTAACAATATGGCTGAATTTGTTTAATCTGGTCTACAGTATTATACATTGTATCAATGTGTTATATTTACAACATTCTTTTCCCCAGCATTGTTTTCTGTGTATTCAGTTCAGGTTTGAAAAGTAAAATGTAGAGTTTTGGAGAAAACATACACAGTAATATTCCAGCACTGGAGGTCAGTATGGCGAATATCTCCACGGCCACCATGTATTTCCCTCTGGTGCTCAGATAGGCCGGGATCATGGCAATCCAGACACTGCAGAACACCAGCATGCTGAAGGTGATGTATTTGGCCTCATTAAAACTGTCTGGTAATGTCCTCACCATGAAAGCCAGAACAAAACTCACAGCTGCCAGAAACCCCATATAACCCAACATAAAGTAGAACCCGATAACTGACCCTTCATTACACTGAATGATGATCTTCCCAGGATAGGAGTCCATGTCATACTCCTGAAATGGTGGAGAGATGGACAACCAGATAATGCAATTCATAACCTGAATGGATGAGCAGAATAACATGACTGTATTGGGAGGTTTGACTCCCACCCATTTTCTACAAGAGCTTCCAGGTCTGGTGGCTTTGAAAGCAATGAACACCATGATGGTTTTGACTAGGATAGAAGATACTGATATGGTGAAGGGAATCCCAAAAGTGACTTGTTGCAGCATACAGGTAATATCCACAGGACGGCCAAGGAACAGGAATACAGAAAGGAAGCTCAGTATGAGAGAGAGGAGCAGAATGAAGCTGAGGTTTCGGTTATTGGCTTTGACTATGGGAGTCCTTCGAAACCAAAAAAATAGTCCAAGTATAAGGAGAGATGTTGTAGCAAATATGACTGAAGTTATAGAAAAAAATAAAACTAGAATGTCCTCCTTGTATGATAAATACTCATTGATCTTGTCAATACAAATATTTTTAGCTTTGTTGGGCCATTCATTTTCAGGACACTTCTTGCAGAGTTCACTGTCTGTAGAGTAAAAATAAGTGAAAATAACATTAAGCATAGTATACAGAGAATGCAACTATTTGACAGTTTTGGCCTCTTCAGTGTAATAATTTTCCTGACCATTAGTTTTAGATAAATGTTGGAGGCTTCCTCAGACAGACAGTAGGAGGAAGCTGGTTCTCGTTGCTCGTGCAAAGTGTAAAGTGGTTACAGAATCATTTTAAAGGACTTTAAAAGTTCTCATTTTCTAATCAAATATCAGAGTTTCTATTAAAAAAAATCAAGCTTACCAAAATGGTTTGATATTTCTCCTTCTGAACATGGAGCACAATTATAACAACATGGGTGAGATCCTTCTCTTACAGATTTTCTGAACCCTGGAAGACATTCCTCAGAGCATCGACCCCTTGGAACCTGAGATAATATAGAACAATATGAACTATTCAAGAGCAAAACTACAGATATAATAGTATAAGTAATCCAAGCTTCTGGTGTGTACTATGATGTGGAATGCATACCTTGGTGGAAAAACATGGACCATTCCAGAAGGTGGCCCTTCATTAGTCTGGATACCACAGAATATGCTCCAAACCAGAAGACAGAAATAGACATCTAGGAGTACTAGCAGAATCCTTGCATTAGAAAGGTTACAGCAACAAAACTATCAGTACAAGCATAAACGCTGCCTTAAAAGTCCAAAGAGAAAATCTCCTACAATACAAAGAGAAGAAAACAGATATCCGTGTACCTCTAATAACCACATACAATCCAGCACTAGAAGGGATGAGAGAGATAATGAAATAGATGAAACCTATCATAACAGAGGACAGAACCCTGAACGGAACATTCCAACAACCCCCAGTGCTGACCTTCAGGCAACCACCCAACCTCAGACATACATTAATCAGCAGGAAGCTGCATTCTGAGGGCTGGGACTCAAAAAAGGGAACAAAACCTTGCAACAATTAATGCTGCAAACTGTGCATCTACATAAATGCATTAAACATTGTCACACAAACAAAAGGAACCTTCAGTATTACAGGATCATACAGCTTGGCCACCAGTAATGGGATGTACTTCATTCAATGCAGCAAGTGCTATCATGGATCATACATTGGTGAGACAGGACAGAAGTTACAAAAACATAAATATTTATAGACAATGTAACGGAATCTTCCCCCTCACTCTGCTTGACTGCTTCCATCATATACCACTTCCTCCAGTCTGAAGATAGATATCAGATATTATAGCTGCATATTGTAACCAAGAACAAGGTAGGACTTGTTTGGATGCAAAGCTGTAACACATTTATTTGAATAAAATAACACATAATATATACCCCACAGGAGGACCTCCCCCTCCTGATCATATTACCCTAACAATACAAACTGTACACAGAAATATAATTAGAACAACAGACATATAAACATTATGCTAATTAGCCACCTGGATGACTCAAAGGTTTCATTCTAGGTCAGACTTGCCGACATCTACAATACTGAATACAGTGTACTGGACAATACACATTATTACAAGTGTAGCGCTGACAGTTTTTGCTTCTGATTCTATGTAATACTATAATGTTGATAAGTTGGTATTTGGCGCCATCTAGCGGCCAAAATATAAAAGGACTGCATCTTTATTCTTTTATTATTCAGAAGTTTACATGGAAGTGTTTTGTTTGTTTACATTGGGACATTAACTTGACCTACCCACAATGCTCATTAACTCCCACAAACCTCAGGGAACAGAACTGCATTGTGGGAAGATTATAAAAGGGCTGGGAGTGGCCATCTTAGGGCTCTTGGACAAGCATGGTCAGCCTGGGAGGATCTGTGTGAGGTCTCCAGCACAGCGCGGCCTACCTCCACGGAAGAGCGATCCGAGCAGCAGTACTGTGACACACCAGAGAGCTGGACTGACGATGGGGCAAGACTGGGAAGGAGCCAGAGGAGCCTGTCGGAGTCATCTGGGAGTTCCGGAGCGTCTTGAACTGTGGAGCGGAGCAGCGCAGCAGTGCCGGCCGGCCAGAGACAGAACCCTGTACATCAGAACGGAGTCTTCTGACAACACTGTCCTGGTTGGGTGAGAGGGCTGTTGCCCGAAAGTTTCTTGATGCACTTTTATACATCCGTCTACACAAGACAGAGTTGCTGGGACCCATAGTCCCACAAGCAAAGTCAAGAGGATTTAGTACTGAGTCCCTGGCATCAAAGTTAGTTATAGTGCGGCTGCACCAGAACCTTACTTTCACATTTTCAGTCTACTTTGATCAGGAGTCATTAACCCTTTGGATTACAAATCTAAGTTGTTTTTGCTAGCAGAAGAAAAGAAGAAAAGAAGGACTGTTTAGTAAAACACAAGGCCTTGTGTCCCTTTACTATATTGGGGTAGAATGATACTAAATGAGGGAGCTCTCTAATTGTTGTAATACACTTTATCAAGTTAGTCTTTGATTTAGTATAGTAATAAAGTGCGCAGGAAATAGGATAGTGCTCATAGTGAGATAAATTCACTCTGACGGTTATCCTATTTACTTTGCTACACCACTGATATATTATTTCAGACATCTTATACCTGTATTGTATCTTGGTAATATAAGGTTCAGTTGACTGTCAGACTATGTTGGTCTGACAGTACAACCATTGTAGTTTAAACCTTCTAAAACAATTACAGTAAATAAGGTTATTATTCAAGTATGTACTGTGTAAGTGTTGCTTTCCTCTTCATCACCAGCCAAGAGGAGGGTAAGGTAACTACAGACAGGTATATTATATTGAGTATTGTGAACTTGCCTTTATGATTTTGTTTTGACTGCACACTATTACACCACAGCTGTGTCGGGGGACTGAGATATTCAAAGGGGAACAAAGCAGAGTACAGGCCCAAATAAATCAGCAGCTCCTTCGGGGGTCAGTGCTACACAAGTATAAACACAACCCACAATGGTTTGCTTAGCAGACAGACAAAAGGTGAGTTAATTAACACAATTAATAATGGTTGAAAGACCCTTAGGAAGCACACAACATCTACTTGTAATAAACACTTTATAACAGGTGGCTTGCTGATGAGATCAACATCTGCTATGAGTTCCATAGTGTGGAGCAGTCCTTGTTGGAAATGTGGCATCTAGGCCTTTAACATGGACCACAGGCTTAGAGTCCCAGAGTCTATGTGTCTATGTTTCTTGGGGAGACATGGACTTGAATACAAAGTAACAAAACCACTCCACGGATCTCCCAGGCATACACCTTCCAAAGAGTAGTGTTCCCTTAAATGCCAGGGCCCATAGTCAGTGGGTAAGAGTCTTGCTCCCAGTCCTCTCCAAAAGCCCATGTCCCAGCTAGGTCTGTCACACTTCTCCCCCATCAAACGTCGACTAACAAGGTCCCAGACCTCCACCTGGTCTGGACATGCATTAGTCAGGCAGAGAGAATTCACATAGTCAGTCTGCATGATCTCCATTCTTGGCTGTAAGGAATAGTGCAAGAAATAGTTGTCGTCAGTAAGTGTGGGGTAGAGGTCATTGACTCTCTGTCCAGCTGCCAGCGCTTCAGATGGGTGGTTTGTAACATTCCGGGACTCGGTCTGCTGCTGGGGAGAGGGGCTGATTACCCCAGCTTCCTGAAGCTGTGGAGGCACAGTAGGTGCTAAGCAGAACGCTCTTCCCTGTTGCCAGTGATTCAGCTGGGAGTAGTAGCTTCACTACATCAGCTAGTCGCTGGAGAGAGGGGTCGACTGTCCCAGCTCCCTAGAACTCCTTTGTTGTTGCCGGTGCTGGGCAGAGGTTGGTAGCACTCTGCCCTGTTGCCAGCACTTCTGCTGGGGACTCCACATCATCCGCTTTGTCTAACCGTTGGGGTGGGAGGCCAGCTTCCTTCACTCCCAGACTGTGGATCTGCTGCTGGGGAGGAAGGATGATCTATCTCAAGCTGAGTATCCACCATTGGGGAGATAAGCTGGTTGCTTCCTCTTCTGTTCCCTCGTCTGGCTGCTGGGATGACATTTCTCTGTCACTGTCTCCCAAGTGCACAAATCCTGGCTGGGGAGTGAAGACAATTTCCTCCACTCTGTCTGACTGTTGGAAAGGGTGGACAACAACCTCCTCTCCCTTCTCCCCCTGGATCCTGATCTGCTACTGGAAAGTGACTGTCTCTTTCTCACCCTGGGCCTCCAGGACTGCCGCAGGTGTGGGGCAGAGGTCTTTGACCCTCTGTTCAGTTGCCAGAGCTTCAGCTGGAGAAGTTTCTTGTAACTCCACAACTGCTGCTGGCAGGAAATCTCATGTCTCTATCAGTGTTGTGGGACAAAGGCTGACTGTCCCTTCTCTCATGAAGGTTGAATCTGTTATTGGTGCTGGGCAGAGCTCAGTGATGTTCTGCCCTGATGCCAGCTCTTCTGCTGGAAGCTCACCTGGTTGTTCTAACTCAGCTGAAAAGTCGATTAAATCACTAGTCTCAGGAATTTCCGAAAATCCAGGATAGGGGTTGGTGTCACTTGGGCCCTGTGCCAACACTTTGGCAGGTAACTCATAATCCATAACATCCTCGATTGAAAAATCAATTAAATCGATACATTCTGTGATCTGTAGCTGGAGACATGAGCCAATTGATTCATCTCCTATTACCCTCATCCGGCTGCTGGATGGACGCATTCCTCCATCCAGGATCGTCCCATGCAGAAACAAGATCGTCAAGGTCAGTCAGTACTTGCTGCATCCGCCATAAGACCTTTGCATTACTATGCCACATTGACGACTCAGCCGGGATATCAGAGTTATCATCTGGTGTTTCCTGATAGTCCCAGGCAAAGGGTGCTCAGACCTGCTGCTGAGCAGAATCTAGCAGCCGTCTGTAGGCGATCTCCAGCTCCCATTCCTCATTGGATAGAAACTCCAAAAGTGCCCAGAGAACTTCCGAGACATTCAGCTTCTGTTCTCTGTATTCCAAGATTACCTCCAAATGCCACTCCAAATCTCTCCTAAAGTCAGGGTCCTCAGACAGCCTCTCTAAAAACAGCCCAAGACCGCCGTAGCCTTCTGTTGGGGTGTCGTCTGCTGTCCACAGGCAGACTTGGGCTACATATCAGCAGAGGGCTCTGTATATCTCGTCCAACTGCATCTCCGCCTGGACCAGCCTGGTTAACTCAGCTTTCCATTCTTTGTGCGCACTTTGTACTGTGACCAGTACCTTTCCTTGAAGGAGGAGAGATTGTTTCCCCAGTGTCATTGCTCACGGGCTAGCGCTTTCTTGCAGAGTTCCCAGTGGACAGAATCATACCATCCTAGCAGGGCCTGCTCTGACACTGGTCCTCTGTGTTGTATCTTTCGCAACTTCCTTCCGAATTCCTCTTCCATGGCGGCTGGTATCTGTATCTCTCCTCTCCTGCTATCCAGATTTTGGATCCAGGTGGAGGTTTGAATGTCCCAGACTGCAGGAAGCATCTCACTGTATGTGACCAATGTAACAGAATCAATCCCCACACTCCGCTTGAGTGCTTACGTCATATACCACTTCCTGCAATCTGAAAATAGATATCAGATATTCTAGCTGCATATTTCAACCTAGAACTAGGCAGGACTCATTTGGCTGTAAAGCTGGAACACGTTTATTTGAACAAGCTAACACAAAATATATACACCACAGGAAGGCATCCCCCTCCTGATCATATTACCCTAACGATACAAACTGTGCACAGTAATATTAGAACAACAGACATATACCATTACATTAATTAGCCACCTGGATGACTCAGAGGTTTCATTCCAGGTCAGACTTGCCGAGTCTTTTCCAAAATCCCCTGTCCTGGCTAGGTCTGTCACAGACACAATAAAAGAACATAAAGAAGAGGATTACTGTGCAGCTGTGGAATTTCCCACAACCAGACGATTCTATGGTAGACCTGGAAGTTTTGGTTTCTATAGGGACTTTTTAAAAAATACTCAGGAAATGAAAACCTTTAAACTGTGAATAATAATTCTGTGTGAGGAAAAGGTAATGGTCTGAATGTGGAGCACAGTATTTTAAATCACTACCACACAGTTTTATGACAATTCTCATCTTTGTGTTTTTTCCACTGCTCCTCTGTACTGCTTGGATATTAGAAGGGAGGGATTCCCCCAATAGCTTGAAAATGTAACTGTTGTGCAAAAAAACAAAACTGTGTTGTTGCAAGTGCACTAATATGGCTACAATGTCCTTCACCTTATCTTTCCATAAAACACTTTTCAAGCCCTTTCTGCACCTCTCTCTCTATCTCTCTCCTCGTTTGAAGCTCACTGTATTCCTCTCTTTTCTCCAGTTTCTCTGCACTGTGATTTATCTGCCTCTGCAACTGGTGTCACTCTTCCTTGATGAATTTTCTGCCCAGCTACCTTATTTTCTTTTCTTTGAAATGCCGAATATCATCTTAGTGACTTTAACATCCCTAATAATATTTATACTCCAGCTACCTCCCAACTCCTCAACCCGACCTCTTCCTACTGGACTAACACAACAGACACACACTTCTGCACTCCATGCAACTTCCCAAACACCCATTTACCTCTCTCTGGCTATAATCTTATCCGTTTATTACTCTCCATATCTTTACCCTCCTATCACTCCTAGAAGCAAAAGTGCAGAAATCTTCACCACTTTAGCCCTTCTCTTATCTACAATGCAACAGACCACTTTTATAACCCAAACAGGACTTATCAATCCAGAGAGTGCTGGAAGTCAGTCCTCTCTAGCCCGACTACTCTGGAACATGTCACCCAATATGGATGAGAACCCCTGAGTACCCAACAATGTCTTTAAATTTCCCCTTTTTAAGGGACCACAACTCAATTACTGGGGGAATATACCTGCCATCCATGACACATTCCTGGTGTCCTGTACACCCCCCATCCCTACTACCAGCAAACCCATAGAAATCTTCACCACTTTAGTCCTTCTCTTATCTACTCTGCAACCAAATACATTTTATTACCAAAGCTTACCCCTATCCTGCCCTGACCTTGCCAATTCTGTCTACAATTGCTCAGTCTCACCATCTGTGGAAACAATGCCCCCCCCCCACCACCACCACCACATACAGAATTAGTGGTAGTATCACTGCCACCACTAGATGACAAATGTGTGACAGCTTGTTTTAAATTGTCAACAAGTTGGTGGTGATTCTGGTGTTGCTGATCAAATGGTTTCATCATCATATTTGGCTCTCTGTGACAAAAGACTGTCCGTGTCCAGAGACAGGAAAGAAGCCCCAAACCAAGATATTACCTTCACGGGGCGTGGATTGACCTTGCTCGAAGATGGCCACTTGAATCTAGAGCTCCCATCACCACAGGACAATTCTACCAGCAAACTGAGTTATTCTCACCCATAGCCACACACACAACATGGGGACCGCTTCCAGGTAATCATCAGTGTCCCGATCACACTCAGACGCAGACCCCACCTCACGTATGAAACAGCAAACATCCAGATTTACCAGGACCTTTCAGGTATCACTCTGCAACACCATAGAGACTTGAAGCTCCTGTTGGATACATTGTGCAGCAAGGGAATACATTATAAATGGAAATTCCCTTTCTGCCTATCCACTACCATACAAGGTCGTACAGCACTCCTCAAAGTGCCAGAGGACCTGCCTCACTTCTGCGACACCCTAGGCATCCACCATGTTGAAGTCCCTAACTGGTATGCCAACTTCCATCATGCCGTCGGTAGGATAGATAAGCATCAGGAGGAACCGATGGAAACTCAAGATACCAGGTACCACAGGAGACAGTCCCCCTCGGGACCCAGACACCACACAATGTCACGGAACCCACAGAGAGACCTGAGTCCCACCACTCCACCCAGCTCCAGGAGAGCCTGGAGGGACCGCTAATTACCAGTCGGGTACCTATCCACACACAGTCACAGTTTACTAAAGTTGGCTAGAATTTGCATTGGTCATTTTCATTATCCTCCTATGGTTTACACCTTACCCAGTTATGCTGTTTCGCAGTTTTTTTTTTCACAGTTTATTTTTTCAAAGTTTTTTTTTATTCTGTGTACTAAATGATGGCTGTTTACACTATCAGTGTAGTCCTTTCATTTAGCCTAAATTAACTCAAGAAACACCGCGCTTGCTCTATCAAAGCAGCTCACACACAAAATAAGGAGATTTTGTAAACCGTATGTGTATAAATAGTGTAGCGCTAATATTAAATCACAAAAAAATAATAAATAAAAATCACAAAAAGCATAGTGTCCAATTCGTGCCACCACAAACTTAGGGAGTGGTGCCAAAAAGGATTTAGATAAATATCTATTCGCCTGAAAGAAATCTGGAGACCAGTGAAGGATCAGATTCTAATGGTAGTGTCTGTGCACCCCATAGCTAAATTAAAAGAAGCAGTAAGCAAAGAAGGGACAAGGAAAATATACATATAACTATTTGGTTCACAACACCATATATTCTAGATAGTACTGGAATGTCCGTAAGTGTCTGTTTATGTAGAAACTGAAGATTATAAAAATCCAAAGTAGATGATGATGTCTCTACGTCACATAAGTTGAAAGAAGATGGTGTATAATGGTGGAGGCTTACCGGAACCGTTGGACTCACAGAGACATATATCCCTTGAGTCAGAAATGCTTGTGTTGCCACCGGGCAGTAGAATGAAGTATCACGCTGGACCAATATGGAATCCGGATACTGTATCCAAGGCTCCCAACAGATTTCTTTCTTGTATGACCAAATTCAGTAGTGGCTCATGGAAAGTAAAAAAGGGGCCACATAGTGTAATACCGTTTAAGAGAAATAAAATTTATTGTGGTAAAAAACTTACATGTTCCATGGTAAAAAAGCGCTTAAAATAGACTTAATGGCAGGCAGTGGAGTCTCCCTTTTTTTTTTGACGCGTTTCGTCTCATTAGACTTCCTCTGGGGTACCTTACCACCGCTGCCATACTTACTTATATACCCACTAAGACCCCCTTTGATGAGAATCCGGCGTGTGCCACTTGTTTACTTGCACTTCCGGGTGTCGCCAAAATGGCGGCCCCGCGTGCGTTCCAAGCCTCTTTCCAGTGGCTTCTATGCGTTCCAACCGTCCCTTGTACAAAAATAGGAAACATAAATGGCCAATTGTTGTCCGGTTGCTGAGTCTTATAAACAATAGATACCACCAGTGCTGTGTAGAAGAAAGAATTACTGGTATGGTTTAAGGAGAGACAACCGGATCTCCCTCGGGAAGTGGTTAGATCCGGATGTCCGCTCCCCATGATGTGTTTGGCCTTGGCTTCCGCCCATATGGAGCGCAAGCCAGACGGCCGTTCGCCGTATGCGTACCACGCCTCCATATGGCAAAAGACATGGCGCGATATCGTCATTGGCGGTCCGCTCTTCAACGCATGCGCACCACGTCTTGGAACAGCGGAGGACGCAATGTCGTCATTAGCGGTCCGCCCTATCAATACGCCTACCCTTTAGAAGTGACGTTCTACTTTTATGATGCGTAGTGTATATTTGTGGTGATAGACGGCAATACATAAACTAAAGATATTCATGTAAAATCCGAAAACATTTTGCTATAGGACTACTCTTGCACGATCGTAAGGGTGTAACAAAAAGGGGTGCAAAAAATAAATAAAATCTTAGGATAACGGGTAGTGTGTCCGCATTATTTATAACAAACGTATACATTACACTGAAATGTATACATTACACTAGAATATAAACACCAGTGTGTATATATGTGAATTATTATCCGCACAGTGAGTGTAATTGATGTGTGAAATATAAGTAAAGAAAAAGAGCTGGGATTTTCAAACGATGGAATGGAATTACATATAAACCATCTCCCAGACTCTTAGTTCTTAAATCTAGTATAAAGGTGTGTAGATATAAAAATAAATGTGCAATGTGAATAGACGGAGGAGCTGGGATTTGAAACAGGTAGGATAGTATTAAATATAAAGCCATCTCCCAGACTCATTATTCTTAGATATGTAAATCTTATAAATTGTAAAAACACAAAAAACGGCGTGAAGGCCCAAGACGGATTCTCAGTAGGGGGTGCATGTTACCAAGTTAATTACACCCAAAAAAATATATCCAAAAAAAGCGGACCGCCAATGACGATATCGCGCCATGTCTTTTGCCATATGGAGGCGTGGTACGCATACGGCGAACGGCCGTCTGGCTTGCGCTCCATATGGGCGGAAGCCAAGGCCAAACACATCATGGGGAGCGGACATCCGGATCTAACCACTTCCCGAGGGAGATCCGGTTGTCTCTCCTTAAACCATACCAGTAATTCTTTCTTCTACACAGCACTGGTGGTATCTATTGTTTATAAGACTCAGCAACCGGACAACAATTGGCCATTTATGTTTCCTATTTTTGTACAAGGGACGGTTGGAACGCATAGAAGCCACTGGAAAGAGGCTTGGAACGCACGCGGGGCCGCCATTTTGGCGACACCCGGAAGTGCAAGTAAACAAGTGGCACACGCCGGATTCTCATCAAAGGGGGTCTTAGTGGGTATATAAGTAAGTATGGCAGCGGTGGTAAGGTACCCCAGAGGAAGTCTAATGAGACGAAACGCGTCAAAAAAAAAAAGGGAGACTCCACTGCCTGCCATTAAGTCTATTTTAAGCGCTTTTTTACCATGGAACATGTAAGTTTTTTACCACAATAAATTTTATTTCTCTTAAACGGTATTACACTATGTGGCCCCTTTTTTACTTTCCATGAGCCACTACTGAATTTGGTCATACAAGAAAGAAATCTGTTGGGAGCCTTGGATACAGTATCCGGATTCCATATTGGTCCAGCGTGATACTTCATTCTACTGCCCGGTGGCAACACAAGCATTTCTGACTCAAGGGATATATGTCTCTGTGAGTCCAACGGTTCCGGTAAGCCTCCACCATTATACACCATCTTCTTTCAACTTATGTGATGTAGAGACATCATCATCTACTTTGGATTTTTATAATCTTCAGTTTCTACATAAACAGACACTTACGGACATTCCAGTACTATCTAGAATATATGGTGTTGTGAACCAAATAGTTATATGTATATTTTCCTTGTCCCTTCTTTGCTTACTGCTTCTTTTAATTTAGCTATGGGGTGCACAGACACTACCATTAGAATCTGATCCTTCACTGGTCTCCAGATTTCTTTCAGGCGAATAGATATTTATCTAAATCCTTTTTGGCACCACTCCCTAAGTTTGTGGTGGCACGAATTGGACACTATGCTTTTTGTGATTTTTATTTATTATTTTTTTGTGATTTAATATTAGCGCTACACTATTTATACACTTTCATTTAGCCTGCCTCTGAATGCAGTCCACGCTAACAAAAGAAAGACCGCCTAACGCTTGGAGATCACAGGGCTCGTGCACCCAGGCCAGTACTGCAATACCCATAACTCATTGCAGCATCCAAGCAGTGACTGATTGAAGAAAAATGATATTTAGCTCACTTCCTGCTCTACAGCCTGTCGCAAGTGACAGAACACTCTGGAAACCGAACGCCCTAGACCCACTAACAAGCAGCCCAGATTACGGCTAAAAGGAACTCACTACTGCTGTTTCACTAATCCCACAGCTATGACGTACTCCCGGACTTGATCATCGTAATACACCAGAGGCTCTAAATACACAAATCCAGGGGACTTCATCCAGACGCTTCCTCCTATAGGGACAAACGAACATCCATTCAGCCGCATTGTCCTCCTGCTCTCCCACACAGACACTGATGCCTCCATCCCTCCTACAAGCAAGCGCTGAGTGATTACTCTGATACAGAGTAATCACCAGATTCTTTATGCAAGTCTGCATCCAGGTAATACTAATTACACATTTTACAAGCCTATGAGTTCTACAAGCAAACTACTAGACTCCGGTCGTCTGATATAAAGACTCTTTCAGCAGGTATCAGACCTGCTTAAATAAGGTTTGTCTATGGTTGATAGTATAATTGAATATCTTTTAGTCATTGTAATGCTAGTTGAAACAACAAGTTAACACTTCATGGACTTGATGGACTTGTGTCTTTTTTCAAGCTCACCTATTATAACTGTAACTATGTATGTAACACTGTTAAAGGTTTACATTTTTCACCACACATAATGGGACTTAGACCTTAATACTGTCATAACTCCTACCCCTGACATGGACTCCCCACTATGACCTCAGTGGGGACCTCATCTCAGAAAGGTACACCACGACAGAAATAACAAAGTGACACTATTGCCGTTCCAGTACCCTAATTGAGGGCACTATGCACTCAGCATGCCTCCCCCAACTATCCACACGATGGCACAATAATTGTTACCTATCGCAACAGTCTACAGTTAGTTCCACCTCCTCCTTTCCCCTGCCACTTACAAAACACTCTTTATAGTGTGTTCTGGGTCAACCCCCAAACAGCGGTGCATCACGGTGCAGGTATTCCGATAGGCGTGCGTGCACCGCTTACATTCTGTACTTCCCCGATCCGATCCCAAAATTGAGGACATTGAACGAGTTACCCTGCCCTCAGCAGTCTCCTCCTAAGGGCAGTATTTACTTACTGTCCTAGTAATTCATTAAACTACATGTCCCTCGCTGATACCCCCACCCCACGACTCCCACCCCCTCCAATATGATGGACATCACCAACCCTTCCTCAGCAGGGATGAGCCGAACACCCCCCTGTTCGGTTCGCACCAGAACATGCGAACAGGAAAAAAATTTGTTCGAACACGCGAACACCGTTAAAGTCTATGGGACACGAACATGAATAATCAAAAGTGCTAATTTTAAAGGCTAATATGCAAGTTATTGTCATTAAAAGTGTTTGGGGACCTGGGTCCTGCCCCAGGGGACATGAATCAATGCAAAAAAAAGTTTTAAAAACGGACGTTTTTTCAGGAGCAGTGATTTTAATAATGCTTAAAGTCAAACAATAAAAGTGTAATATCCCTTTAAATTTCATACCTGGGGGGTGTCTATAGTATGCCTGTAAAGGGGCGCATGTTTCCCGTGTTTAGAACAGTCTGACAGCAAAATGACATTTTGAAGGAAAAAACACATTTAAAACTACCGCGGCTATTGCATTGCCGACAATACACATAGAAGTTCATTGATAAAAACGGCATGGGAATTCCCCACAGGGCAACCCCGAACCAAAATTAAAAAAAAAAAATGATGTGGGAGTCCCCCTAAATTCCATACAAGGCCCTTCAGGTCTGGTATGGATATTAAGGGGAACCCCAGCCAAAATAAAAAAAAAAAATTGACGTGGGGTTCCCCCTAAATTCCATACCAGACCCTTTAGGTCTGGTATGGATTTTAAGGGGAACCCCGCGCCAAAAAAAAAAAAAAAAAATGGCGTGGGGTCCCCCCAAAAATCCATACCAGACCCTTATCCGAGCATGCAACCTGGCAGGCCGCAGGAAAAGGGGGGGGACGGGAGTGCGGCCCCCCCCTCCTGAACCGTACCAGGCCACATGCCCTCAACATTGGGAGGGTGCTTTGGGGTAGCCCCCCAAAACACCTTGTCCCCATGTTGATGAAGACAAGGGCCTCATCCCCACAACCCTGGCCGGTGGTTGTGGGGGTCTGCGGGCGGGGGGCTTATCGGAATCTGGAAGCCCCCTTTAACAAGGGGACCCCCAGATCCCGGCCCCCCCCCTGTGTGAAATGGTAAGGGGGTACTTACCCCTACCATTTCACTAAAAAACTGTCAAAAATGTTAAAAATGACAAGAGACAGTTTTTGACAATTCCTTTATTTAAATGCTTCTTCTTTCTTCCTTCATCTTCTTCTGGTTCTTCTGGCTCTTTTGGTTCTTCCTCCGGCGTTCTCGTCCAGCATCTCCTCCGCGGCGTCTTCTATCTTCTTCTCCTCGGGCCACTCCGCACCCATGGCATGGGGGGGGAGGCTCCCGCTCTTCTCTTCATCTTCTTCTCTTCTTCATCTTCTTCTTCATCTTCTTCTTCTTCTTCTTCTCTTCTTCCTTCTTCTCTTCTTCATTTCTTCTCCGGGCCGCTCCGCAGCCATGCTGGCATGGTGGGAGGCTCCCGCTGTGTGACGGCGTCTCTTCGTCTGACGGTTCTTAAATAACGGGGGGCGGGGCCACCCGGTGACCCCGCCCCCCTCTGACGCACGGGACATGACGGGACTTCCCTGTGGCATTCCCCGTGACGTCACAGGGAAGTCCCGTCAAGTCACCGTGCGTCAGAGGGGGGCGGGGTCACCGGATGGCCCCGCCCCCGTTATTTAAGAACCGTCAGACGAAGAGACGCCATCACACAGCGGGAGCCTCCCACCATGCCAGCATGGCTGCGGAGCGGCCCGGAGAAGAAATGAAGAAGAGAAGAAGGAAGAAGAGATGAAGAAGAAGAAGAAGATGAAGAAGATGAAGAGAAGAGCGGGAGCCTCCCCCCTCATGCCATGGGTGCGGAGCGGCCCGAGGAGAAGAAGATAGAAGACGCCGCGGAGGAGATGCTGGACGAGAACGCCGGAGGAAGAACCAGAAGGGCCAGAAGAACCAGAAGATGGAAGGTAGAGGAAGATAGAAGAAAGAAGAAGTATTTAAATAAAGGAATTGTCAAAAACTGTCTCTTGTCATTTTTAACATTTTTGACAGTTTTTTAGTGAAATGGTAGGGGTAAGTACCCCCTTACCATTTCACACAGGGGGGGGGCGGGATCTGGGGGTCCCCTTGTTAAAGGGGGCTTCCAGATTCCGATAAGCCCCCCGCCCGCAGACCCCCACAACCACCGGCCAGGGTTGTGGGGATGAGGCCCTTGTCTTCATCAACATGGGGACAAGGTGTTTTGGGGGGCTACCCCAAAGCACCCTCCCAATGTTGAGGGCATGTGGCCTGGTACGGTTCAGGAGGGGAGGGGGCCGCACTCTCGTCCCCCCCTCTTTTCCTGCGGCCTGCCAGGTTGCGTGCTCGGATAAGGGTCTGGTATGGATTTTTGGGGGGACCCCATGCCGTTTTTTTTTTTTTTTTTGGCGCGGGGTTCCCCTTAAAATCCATACCAGACCTGAAGGGTCTGGTATGGAATTTAGGGGGAACCCCACGTCAATTTTTTTTTTAAATTTTGGCTGGGGTTCCCCTTAATATCCATACCAGACCTGAAGGGCCTTGTATGGAATTTAGGGGGACCCCCACATCATTTTTTTTTTTTTTTATTTTGGTTCGGGGTTGCCCTGTGGGGAATTCCCATGCCGTTTTTATCAATGAACTTCTATGTGTATTGTCGGCACTGCAATAGCCGCGGGTAGTTTTAAATGTGTTTTTTTCTTCAAAATGTCATTTTGCTGTCAGACTGTTCTAAACACAGGAAAAATGCGCCCCTTTACAGGCATACTATAGACACCCCCCAGGTACGAAATTTAAAGGGATATTACACTTTTATTGTTTGACTTTAAGCATTAATAAAATCACTGCTCCTGAAAAAACGTCCGTTTTTAAAACTTTTTTTTGCATTGATCCATGTCCCCTGGGGCAGGACCCAGGTCCCCAAACACTTTTTATGACAATAACTTGCATATAAGCCTTTAAAATGAGCACTTTTGATTTCTCCCATAGACTTTTAAAGGGTATTCCGCGGCATTCGAATTTGCCACGAACACCCCAAATTGTTCGCTGTTCGGCGAACTTGCGAACAGCCAATGTTCGAGTAGAACATGAGTTCGACTCGAACTCGAAGCTCATCCCTATTCCTCAGCAAGCCAATCAATTACACCCACTTCCTTCCAACTTAAATTATGCTCACTAAATATCCGTGGACTCAATACTCCTAAGAAGAGGTCCCAGTTACTCTATACACTTCAGAAAACCAAAACGCACATTGCCCTGATACAGGAAACCCACTTCAGATCTGACAATATCCCTATGCTCCATAACCATAACTTTCCAACAGTATATCACGCTGCCAATGAGGTAGCTAAATCTAAAGGGGTATCAATCCTGATCTAAAAAAATTGCCCTATACAGGTCACTGACATACAAAGTGATAGTCTAGGTAGATTTCTCTTTCTCAAGGGAACACTTCAGAATAGACCAATCACCATTGCAAATCTCTATGCCCTGAATTCTCAACAAGTGTCCTTCTTTCGTAGGACCCTACAACAACTAACAGCTTTCCAATTGAAAACTCTTATTGTAGGGGGGATTTTAATTTTCCCCTGACACCTTCCCAAGACACTTAAAACGGGACCTCCTGTATAACATACAGAGCCCTTTGCACAATAAAAACCCAGTTCAGCAACCTAACCCTACACAACACATGGCACACACTATACCTGAATGTGAGGGACTTCACTTTCTTCTCCCCACCATGTAACAAATATTTCAGGATTTACCATTTCTTCCTCTCCCAAAACGATATAACCTTCCTTACTGGGGCGACTATTGAACCCATGCTACTGTCGGACCATCATCCAATAACTATGACTTTGACACTCCCGTCGACTCCCACCAAATTGGGAATCTGGCGCCTGAACAACTCCCTTCTGATGGACCTAGAAAACACACACAATAATGCCCCGTACACAAATTCCGACCGTGTGTGGGCTCCATCACACATTTTCCATCGGAATTTCCGACACACAAAGTTTGAGAGCAGGATATAAAATTTTCCGACAACAAAATCCGTTGTCGGAAATTCCGATCGTGTGTACACAAATCCAACCGACAAAGTTCCACGCATGCTCAGCATAAATAAAGAGATGAAAGCTATTGGCCACTGCCCCGTTTATTGTCCCGACGTACGTGTTTTACGTCACCACGTTCAGAACGATCGGATTTTCCGACAACTTTGTGTGATCGTGTGTATGCAAGACAAGTTTGAGCCAACATCCGTCGGAAAAAATCCTAGGATTTTGTTGTCGGAATGTCCGAACAAAGTCCGACCGTGTGTACGGGGCATATCTCCAAAAGCCTCTCCCAATACTTTGTGGAAAAATGTCTCGGAAGAAACCTCACCCACTGTCACTTGGGCTGCGCACAAATGCGTAATTAGAGGCAAACTTATATCCATAGCTGCTAGAAGGAACAAACTCAGGAAAGCCAGCATTGAGGAACTGTCTGCACGGATACGTTCACTAGCCACCAAATGTTATGCTGATCTTCTAAAAGCTAGAGAAGAACTATTGGAAGAACTACAAAAGACACTGAAACATAAATGTGCACTTAGCTAAAAACTATTCTATGAATTTGGCAGTAAAGCGGGCAAATTACTGGCCGGAGCCCTACAAATTAAAAAAGCGGCACATACCATCCACACCATTAGGACTCCATTGGGCAACGCCTAGTGCCGTGTACACATGACCAGACTTTTCGATAGAACTGGTCGGATGGAACAAATCCATCGGGCAATTCGATCGTGTGTGGGCTTCATCTGACCTTTTCTGTCGAAAAATCTGATGGACTTTAGAAATAGAACATGTTTCAAATCTTTCCGACGGACTCGAGTCTGATCAAAAAATTCATTTGTCTGTATGCTAGTCCAACAGACAAAAAAGAACGCAAGGGCAGCTATTGGCTACTGGCTATGAACTTCCTTATTCTAGTCCAGTCGTACGTCATCACGTTCAAAATGATCAGACTTTGGTGTGATCGTGTGTAGGCAAGTCCATTTCATTGGAACTCCGTCAGAACTCCGTTGAAAAGTCCTTCGGTGTTCAGTGCAACGAAAAGTCCTGTCATGTGTACACGGCATTTGTCACTCCGGAAGACATAGCGGACCAATTTGTCCGCTATATCTCCAAACTGTACAACCTACCTAAATCCAAAACTACCGACCCCCTCCTCGACCGGGATAAGACTATGACTGACTTTCTATCTATATATAGCCCCCCTCCCCTCACAGAGGAAGAGACATCAAATTAAGACCTTCCGATCTCAGCTGAAGAAACCCTGGTCGCACTGAAACAGCTAAAGACAGGAAAGAGCCCAGGCCCAGATGGACTGATGGTTAACTTTTACAAATCCTTCCCTGACACTCTTATTCCCCACTTTGTCAAAGCATTCAACAACCTAGCCTCCTCTCCCCTCGCCAACAAAGACACCCTAGAGACCCACATCACATTAATCCCAAAACCAGGCAAAGACACCACAATGGTCTCTAATGATCGTCCTATTTCCCTACTCAACGTAAACGTGAAACTATATGCCAAAATCCTGACAAACCATCTACTTCCCCTACTCCCCAGACTGGACACTGTCGACCAAGTTGGCTTTATCCCTGGTAGGGAAGCCAGAGATAATACCATAAAAGCTATAAACATACAGCACTGGCTAACAACGACCTCCTTCCAGGGATTATTTTTATCGTTGG